>NW_007578116.1:208402-272846 GCF_000690725.1 Stegastes partitus | reverse complement strand
AAGAAGAAGAAAGAAGAAAGCAGCAGCTGACCCAACAACCGGCGATATGATCCACGGACTCTCCTGCTCCTGCTGCGTCCGATAGAAGTGTGGGCTCCTGAAGCCGAGGGGGAGAACACTCTCACCCGGCTGCACTGCTGTTGAGCGCCCGCCCGGGAGGCGGCGGAGGAGAAGGAGGAGGAGGAGGAGGAGGAGGAAAGGGGTGGAAGAGGAGGAAGTGGACGGGCACAAGTCGAGGACTTGCATTTTAAGCAAACTGCTCTGGAGAAGAAGAAAAAAAAACGGAGACGAGAAGAGGGGGAGAGAGTCACCGGAGAGTGGGAGAGATTGCATTCCTATCACGTCTTAATTTCTCCTCTCTCCTCTCTTTTGCCTCAGCCACTGAGAGAGGGTGAGAGAAGAAGAAGAAGACAGAGAGAGAGAGAGAGAGAGAGAGAGAGAGAGAGAGAGCGAGGGAGAGGGAGAGAGAGAGAAAGAGAGAGGGGGGAAAGAGAGAACGAGCAAGAGAGAGATCTAACAAGATTCAAACTAGTGGTCTTTTTTCCCGATGCTTTCCAATTGCAGTGCGAAACTAAGGTGAGTGGTTATGGGCTGTTTCACTGTGCATGTGCATCATATGGCGGGGGGGATCTTATGTGGATGTGTGCACGGATGTGTGTGTTTTTTGGTGCCTGCATAGCCATGGACTTCAAAAAGAGGACAACAAGCATATCGGGGATAACGGATCGGATGGATCCAGTCGACTGATCAATAGCCGTCGGTTCTTTTTTCACCATTTTCGTGCCAATGTCACGACGGAAGGCTACTGCATTATGCTTGGCATGTATTTCACTAAGCGCTCTGCTCTCTTCGCTGTATTGACAGCAAGGTTATTTTAGGGAGAGGGAAAAAAAATCAGCAAATCAAAACCGGATTCTCGACCCCTTTTTTGTTTGTTTTTTTGATTAGACTGGAACTTATTAAATATCACAATCTCTCAGTAACTTATTTTGGTAAAAAACTGAAGGTTGAAATCTGTTAATGTGTTGGAATCGCCACTCATCGCGAACAGCACTTTTAATTCATCCGTGGCTCATTCACATCTCTCTCTCTCTCTCCCTCCGTCTTTCCCTTCCTCAACGCCGCTGCTCTCTCTTCTTTCCATCTCTCCCACTTTCTGTCCCCCCCCCCTCCCTCCTCCCGTTCCTCTTCTATAACGGCTCGGTCAACCCCCCCATGTTTCTCTTCCCTCGCAGCCCGGCATCGGACGGTGAGCGGAACGCACCGGGCAAGAACAGGACACATCGCAGGAGGATATGTGAAGTTGGAATCCCACTAAACTAAGTACGTATAACCATACACCCCGAGGGAATATAACACGGCACGCAATGTTTTCAATTCCTTTAAATGTCGTTATTACTTTTTTTTTTTTTTTTGAAATCGCATCTGCGCTTTTTGATCTCCAACATGGAAGCGGAATCGATCAATCCTGGAGGATTACGCATGGAGAGGGAGATGAAAACAGGGAACTTCGCGGCAAGGAGATCGAGTACAGGGATGATTCATTTTTTAAAAAATTTTAACACTTTTTTTTGTGATAATGCTGCGTTTGTCACGTCTTTTTTGGGGATTACAACATATATTTTTTGGTACCCTCCGCTCTTTTTTTCCTGGCGCTGGGCTTTTGGTTTCAGCACCCTGGACAGCGGCTCTGCTCCGGCAGACGGTACCAGCGCATCAACTCTGGATTTTCAACACCTTTCGTTCGTACGGACAGCAGTTTGTGTGCACGTATGAAAAGTCACAGCCTACAGAGAAGATTCGTGTCTGTGTGTGTGTGTGTGTGTGTGTGTGTGTGTGTGTGAGAGAGAGAGAGAGAGAGAGAGAGAGAGAGAGGGAGATATTTTGCACATAACACCATGGAGATACTGAATCTTCGATCAGCCTATCTTTCTATTTTAAATGAAAAAGCAACCTTTAGCATTCTTTATTTATTCTTAGAATTATTATTACTCCCTCCCCAAGGCTCATTCCTTTACATATGCTGATATTTTTATTCTAGGCTACTCGGATGTACTGAAACGCTGCCTCATGACTGCGCTTCTCGGAGCAGGAGCTTCGCCCACTGCGCTTTTCAATTGTGCCGTTGCTCCTCTAATCCTCAAATGGCATCAGCAATCAGGAAAGCAAGAAGAAGTTGTATTGATTGTATTCTGGGCAAATGACAGGCTCAATTACAACGAATAAGTCGACAGTTTCCCTATTCAGTGGGTTTTGATGTGGGGCATTTAACCCAAGGAGGGGAGGCTGGGGGGGGGCGACACCGATGGCAAATAGCTCGGGCTCTGCACATCGGGATCACTGGATTTATTGGACTGTTTTTCCCCCCTTTTACACTTGTTTTCTGCATGTATCTGACATCTTTACATTGGTACATTCAGGCCTTGCATTACCTGTAGGACTACTGGCGATGTTTACATAATATGTAGGCCCACATATTTGTTTTGTCACATTTACACGAGTCACAAACTGATGTCCATTAATATGTTTTAATAGTTTTAACGAGGAAGGTGATGAGTAAGTCTCTCAACCATCTCCATTTTGACCCACTAATGGACATCAAGCTGACACCTCTTCTGTCCCCGTCCTCTGTCCGTGTCACAGCTTCGACGCACCAACTCTAATTTCCACCACGCTTTTTTTTTTGGACTCTTCATTTACCGAAAGAGGGATTGAGGTCCCTGTTATGTAATAAATACAGCGGGGAGACAGCGTCTCCTCACCACTAACCTCACCCGCCTACTGTTGCCTTCCTTTATTCACGGCGATAAGCATCTCTAAGGTGATTTATTGCGACCTTACCAGCATATCTGCCGCGTAATAAATGGCATGTCCGCCTATATAGTGGAGTTAACTGTCTGAGTGTGGAGATTTGTTTGTGTTGTTGGGTATCATATTCATCCAAGGGTGCCCGTCTTATATTTTGTTTGAAATACCCAGCGTTATTGCAGAATCCAAAGTAGTCTCCAACGTCATTCTATTATTCATTGGTATTCATTTCAAAGCTGCATTCCATTCTACTGAAACTAATGCATCCTTCCTCTCCTTTTCTCTTCTCCCTCCTCTCTGCCTGCCTCTTTCACCTCAAACTTCACTTTGTGAGGGTGTGTGTGTGTGTGTGTGTGTGTGTGTACCTGTGTGTAATCACTCCCCCCATTTCCTCCCTCCCTCCCCGAACCTCCCCTCTACTCTCTCTCTCCTTCTGTTCTCTGTTGCAGTGCTGTGAAGTGGCTCTGTCCCTGGAGCCAAGACTTCATCCCCTTGGTGTCAGCGAGGATGCTGTGGGTTACCTTGCTGAGCACCATAGCCTTAGGATGGACCACCCCGATCCCACTACTAGAGGACTCCGAGGAGATTGACGAGCCCTGCTTCGAGCCCTGCTACTGTGAGGTCAAAGAGGGCATCTTCCACGTCCACTGTGACAGTAAAGGATTTACAAATGTCAGCCAGATCTCCCAGATATGGAGCCGGCCCTTCAAGCTCAACCTGCAGAGAAACTCCATGAGGAAGCTTTACTTTAACAGCTTCCTCCATCTTAACAATGCCATATCCATTAATCTGGGTAATAACGCCTTGCAAGATATCCACGCTGGAGCGTTCAATGGCTTAGGAATACTCAAACGGCTGTTTCTGCATGAAAACAAACTAGAAGTTTTCCGGAACGACACTTTCCTGGGGTTGGACAGTTTAGAGTATCTCCAGGCAGACTACAATGTTATCAAAAGGATTGAAAGTGGTGCATTCAGGCACCTTCACAAGTTGAGAGTGCTCATATTAAATGACAATCTGATCCCAGTGCTCCCAAATTATCTTTTTCGGTCTGTATCGCTCACACATCTGGACTTGAGAGGAAACAGACTAAAGACTTTGCCGTATAAGGGCACGCTGGAGTATGTGGGGAGGAGCTTGATGGAAATCCAGCTGGAGGAGAATCCCTGGAACTGTGTGTGTGAGATTGTCCAGTTAAAAACGTGGCTGGAGAGAATCCCTTACACAGCGTTGGTAGGTGAGATCACATGTGAGTACCCATTCCACTTACATGGGAAAGACTTGCGGGAAATCAAGCGCAGTGAGCTCTGTCCTCTGCTCTCCGATGCAGAGATTGAGGCCAAGCTGGGAATTCCCCGGGTTCCGTTCAGCAATGAGAACACATGGCCTACTAAACCTTCCTCCATGCTCTCCTCCTTTCACAACACAGCCTCTTCTGTGGAATATAAGGAAAGAGTTGTCAAGCCCACCAAAAGACCTCGGCCCACAAAGAACCCCCCAACCCCTCGTAGCATCTACCCGGGCATCAACCAGCCCCCTATTGCTGGTTACCAAACAAGGCCCCCCATTCCAATAATTTGTCCAGCTGGATGTATTTGCAACCTCCACATCAATGACCTAGGGTTAACAGTGAACTGTAAAGAGAAAGGCTTTCACAACATTTCAGAGCTTTTGCCACGGCCCCTCAATGCCAAGAAATTGTATCTCAGTGGGAACCTAATACAGAAAATCTACCGTTCCGATTTCTGGAACTTCTCAAGTTTGGATTTATTACATTTAGGGAACAATCGGATATCCTACGTCCAGGAGGGCGCCTTTATCAACCTACCAAACTTGAAAAGTTTATATCTCAATGGGAATGACATTGAGAGACTCACCCCCGGGATGTTTCGGGGGCTTCAAATGTTGAGTTATCTTTACTTTGAGTATAATGTAATTCGTGAGATACAACCTAACTCCTTCTCCCTAATGCCCAACCTCCAGCTGGTTTTCCTTAATGACAACCTGTTACGCTCCCTCCCCACTGATGCCTTTGCTGGCACCAACCTTGCACGTCTCAACCTGCGCAACAATTACTTCCTCTCGATGCCTGTGCGCGGCGTCCTGGAGCATCTGCATTCCATCGTCCAGATTGATCTCCATCAGAACCCCTGGGACTGCTCCTGCGATATCATCCCCCTCAAACAGTGGCTGGAAAAGCTCTCCTCAGTCATTGTAGTTGGAGATGTCATCTGCAAGACACCTGAGTTCGCTTTTGGGAAGGACCTGCGTTCACTTGAGGTTGAGGTCATCTGTCCTGAGCTTAAGTATTCTTCAGGCCCCTCCCCGGCTCTGCCCGGTGGAGATGACCTCACCACAGGGAGCTCTGACATGGGGGAGGCAGGTGGGAGAGGGGCTGTCCCACTGTCTGTCCTCATCCTCAGCCTCCTCATCCTCTTCATCTCTGCTGTGTTTGTGGCTGCCGGGCTTTTTGCCTTTGTTCTGCGTCGCAGGAAGAAGCTGCCCTTCCGGAAACGTTCCGAGGTCGATCTGACAGGGATCCAAATGCAATGCAGGATTTTTGAGGACCCACCAAGGCAAAGCAGTGCTGGGAACACTGGCACGCCAGAGAAACCGACGCCCAGTATGCACACACACACTCACGCCAGTCACACACATGCTCATGGCCACGTTTATGATTACATCCCCCACCCTGTGACTCAGATGTGTAACAACCCCATCTATAAGCCCAGAGAGGGGGAGATAGCAGAGGAGGAGCGAGCACAGTTTTCAGAGAAGAAAGACAATGGAAGCAGTAGCAACAGTAACTACAGAACCTTGTTAGAGAAAGAAAGAGAGTGGACCCTGGCTGTCTCCAACTCTCAGCTCAACACCATCGTCACAGTCAACCACACCACAGCTGACATGGCAGGGTTTCATGAGAATGGAGGGCTCTGCCCTACAGTGATTGACAGTCAGAGGCCCACGCCAACCGTGGGTTTTGTAGACTGTTTGTATGGGACAGTGCCCAAACTAAAGGACATGCATGTGGCGCATGCGCACCCACCAGGCATGCAGTATCCGGATTTGCAGCAGGATGCACGGCTGAAAGAGACATTGCTTTTCACGGCGGGGAAAGGCTGCTACCCCGACCCGTCCCAAAGCGATTACCTCGAGTTAAGGGCCAAACTTCAAACCAAGCCGGATTACCTCGAAGTCTTGGAAAAATCTTACCGGTTTTAGCATCTCTAACCCACGGAGAGAAAAAACAAAACAAAACAAAACACAAAGTCAACATGTTCACTTTGCCACCCTCAAAAACAAAATCACCCAAATCCAATATTAAAAGATTAACTTGAAAAAGCAGCATGATATAAAATAAAAATATTATATTACAGTCACAACAATGTTTCCCCCCCAAATCACTTTGGAGGAGAGGCCATTCTCAGATATTTCAATTAAGTGCCTTTTTTTCAGAGTAGCCAGCAATGTCAACAGCCGTTATTTTTATAATATATAAATATCTCTATATGCCCACGAGAGAGCAAAAGAGGAACAAGAGGGGCACTGGGGAATAAAACATACAAACCATCCTACATCTGTCACTAAAATCTGTTTTTACGGAGTTACCATGATGCGTTACCAGTTACCATGAAGACGCACGGGAGCTGGACGTCTCCCTGACTTGGGGTTTTTTTCTTTCTGTCTCTTTTACCCCTGACTAGGATGTACAAACACCCGGAGGCCGTGCACATAAAGTTTGTAGGAAAAGATCGAAAGAGGGAAAAAAAAAAAAAAAAACATATATTAAAATGAACTGCAGTTTGCTGCATGCACTCGCTTCAGTGCAGGAAGTGAGAGGATTTACTCAGAACTATCACATCACATTACGAACAGAGATACTGCAACGCATTTACAGTTCAGTGTTCTATTTAATTTTTATATCTTATTAATATGGTTATTACTATTAATGAGGACTTCTGTCTATATCAGGGTGCTTCTCGTAAGAAAGAAGCACTGACGCACGGATGGTAAAACATTTGTGAATATTATTATAAGACAATGCCGAAGGTTTTCTGGATATTTCCACACACTTTGTTAAGACCCCTCCCCTCCATTGCTTCTGGATTCCCCATCGCCACCCACTAACGGCTTTGTAGGAGGCACTTTTAATGTTTTCTCTCTCACAAAGATTTGAAGAAAAATGTGCATATATTTATTCTGTAATTTCAGTGAAGAATTTAATTGTAAAGGTAATGTTAAATCAATGTATAGTGATTATGCGTCTGGTATAGCCTTCTTAATAAAAACAAACTCTTCAATCAAATGATGAAAGGGTTGATGCCACGGTAACCTGTGTGTCGAGCGCTGCTGACAGGGTGTTTATTTTTTGGGTGTCCTGTTGAAGCTGTGGTCAGCCACCGTGAGATAATGCTGCTGGGGATGAAATAATAGAGACAGGGAACGTAGAGGAGGGCAATAACATTTAATCTGAGCTCAGCTTCCTAATATTTTTGGAGTGGTACCAAATTTATTTAAGTCAAGGTTGATAAAAAGGGACAGAGCTTTTTTATTATTATTATGATTACTTTCGTGGAAAGGATAGTCACTTCTTCTGTTTAATGGTAGTAGTGCACTATTTTTATTTGCCACTACATTGTTGGTGCTAGTTGGATGCAATCTGGAGTTGAAGGAAAATACCAGATCAAGTCAAGTGAACGCTGCTGGCTTTTGAAGTGGATGATATGAGAGGCATGTGAGGCATGCTGCGATTGTCATTATCTAAACGGGTATTGCTGATCTAGGCTAATAAACAGTAATTGAGAGGGTGAGTGAAAACGTGATTGGATGATGCTCTTTGAGTTTTCACATCTATTTCCTGTGACTCCCTCCAAAGTAGCAGTGTGGATTCAGTCCACTGGAGGGCGATAAAAATGTGTTCTCATTCATTTTGGTATTTATCAGATGGGATGCAGTTATAAGGTCATGCACAAAATGTTTATCCTGAAAAGTAATAAAAGTTTCATATTCAGATGAATATTCATATTAATTATTTTCAAAAATATTTATATATAAAACTCATAGGTGGCTTTTTTGTTTTTCTTAATTTCTGCAGTTTCATGAGTCACTTTTCCCCCCTTTTCATCTCGTGATGTGATTTTTGTGTGTGCATTGTTTCAATGCAATGATTTTTATTTTTATTTTTTTGAAGAAAGCAATGTTTTATATTGGCTTCTTAATTTTTGTTCAGGGTTGTTGATTACTGACTTTTTTTTTTTATTATTGCACTGAAATCTCATGGGGTAAATTAATTCTCAATTGCCTCCTCCACAGCGATCATCATTTGATTAATTTAGCTTTTTTTTTTTTTTTATAAAATGTCATATTTCCCTACCTTAGCTTCATTCATTTTGGGACCAAGAGCAGAAAAAAAACAATATTTGGAAACATGCTTGAACCAGCCGTGGGTAAATATGCTTTTAAAGTACACTAGCACTACTTGTTTTCCTCTTTCCTAAGGTGAAATTATATATTGGCTAAAATATGATGCGATCTTGATGTCTATAAAATTGTGAATATCTATGGAAAGAAGCTGCATTTTCACTTCTGTTTTAAAATGGGCATGATATGCAATTTGCTTTGATTCTAATAGGTTTGCTGGGAGTGGTGATACTCCTTTGCAATTGGGTGTTATAGTTTCTCATATGTGTCAACTTACACTAAGTCAGAGATATGTAGCAAACCACATACTTCCCTGTTCAGTGGGAATGCCCTTAGCATCTAGAACAGTCTTCTCCAGTATTGCTCATCAGAGATCCAGCCTATAAGTTTGCCTAATATGGAACATTTTGCCTTGTGTTGTATCCATTGTTTCTTTTCTTTTTTTCGACAATTATTGTTGCTCAAATGAGTGGAGGTCACCTTCATATAAAGCCTTTGGAAGCATGGTTGCATAACGTCAAGGCTCTTTGTTTTCTGCTTTCAGAAAGTTTCACAATTCTGTACCCTCATGTTCCACTGCGTCACCTCATTTCGTCTGCTCCTTTTACACTTTATTACTTATACACATATGCAGATACATGTGCGCACACACTCACGCACACACATAAAGCAGCCTTCCCTTCCCTTACCACGAGGTTAGACTATATGGTCAGCATTTTTAGCGTGCACTCAGTTTGATTAAAAACATAATGTATTACTCTGTTAACCCCAACCCTCACCATCACACCCACTCCCAAATGAATAAATGAATAAATAAAGT
Organism: Stegastes partitus; assembly: GCF_000690725.1. Lineage (NCBI taxonomy): Eukaryota > Metazoa > Chordata > Actinopteri > Pomacentridae > Stegastes > Stegastes partitus. The sequence goes on along the minus strand of NW_007578116.1, from coordinate 263,797 downwards.
TTTGGGATCATTGATAATTTTGCTTTAGTCCCACAACTTGGCAACCTTTTATCCTCCACCCCCATCACCCGCCCACCGTAATATTTCACAAATGACTGCTGGGCTTTGTCCCATTATCCCATGCTGAGTGGTTTTATCCCAATAAATCCTCTTGTTATCCTACACTAATATCTCCAAGTGATTTCATACTTTGGTGGAATGTTAGATACAGGCAACCAGTGGGACTGAAGGTTGGCTAAATGTTTCTTTTTTTTCATGTGTGTGGAATGTAAACAGGCTCTGCTTCTTTAAATCTCTCCCTATTATGTCAGTGATATTTAAATTTCGCAGTAGAGTTAACCTTTCCTCCAACATCTCTCGAGATTTGTACATTGGCAAGACTACAGCACGGTAAACGCAATGTGTGTCTTTCTTTCTGTCCTTTGCTTTCTGTGTCTTTGTCCTGACAACTTCTTTGATTTATTGTTTTTCTTTCCCCCCCTCTGTGTATTGTCTTTCTTTCTGGGCTAATGCTAAAGCTGTATTGTGATCCTCTTTTCTGGCACAGGGCTTTGACTAGTTTATGCATAGATCTGGGGTTAGTTCTTGGTTATAGCTATTTGATGAGTATGTTGAAGGACCAACATGGGCTACGGTTCTATGTGTCTCCTTCAGGTTGTTCTCGAAACAAAAATGCACACTTTGGCTCTGTTGCACTTCTGTCATCCCCCTTAGTATCTGTATCATGTGAGCTAAGCCTACACACTTTATTTACCTGTGTAATGCATATCGCAGACCTTGGTTTATTAGGATGTGGTTTTGGATTGATGGCAACTAATGGCAAATCCACTGGCACACAAACAACAACCCTTATCTTTATTAATTGCAGTTACACACTGATAATAATATCCTGCACATGTTCTGCAAGGCTTCTTCTGCAGTTGGTTTTGTTCTCAGTGCAGTTAAGGCAAAGTGCAAGAATGACTTACAATGCAGAATGCAATACCACAATACAAGTACACTAACGCACATGATGTGATGACACCTCAAACTACAACAATGCTGTTTCAAATTAGCTTATGAGAAATGGGACACCATGGGTCTATTGGAAAAGGCCCAACAACAGCTCAGAATTCGCTCTAGCCATCCGCTGTCAGCAAACATAAGTGGGAATTTTAGTTTTGAGTGGAGCCGGTAACCTGAATGTGACAGCGTGGATTGCAGGTACACTTTTTAGGTTGGTCCCCAGGGATGTGGTTTCATGTGTAGTGTGGTGTTAAATTTCTCTCCTCTCCGCTGGCATTTTTGCTGAGGATTTGTTTTGGCTTTTAGTTGTTGTTTGGTTGTAATGTGACTGCATATAGGAGGAAGAGTTATCAGTGGATCCAAGTGCGTTTTTGCACGTGCACATGCATGTGCAAAAGCTATGTGCTTCTTTTCTCTTGTTTCCTTCTGCTCCATCAGTGTTTGTTTGTTGATGGGTGTTTGAGAGTCTTAATTAGCCCAGCCCTAGATTTAGAATGGCAATGAATAGTGAGACAAACAAAAAAAATGGAAGGAAGGGATCAGATTGAGAGCACTATTGATGGGAGGGAGAGCACAGACAGGCAGCTTAGGAAAGGGTGAGAGAACATGGAGCCGTCAGTAGAGGATTGTGAAGGATGTGCCACTTAGATAAAGTAGGAATCTTTCTTTCGTCTTTTGTCCCTGAAAGAAGCTGTAATTGTCCAATTAACCAAATGGTGAGTCCAAAGCAGACACACCATGTTAGGAAAGGGGGTGAGAGCGGGCTGCGACCACTTCTACTTTGCATTTCGCGCGCATGTGTTTGTGTGCGTGGCGCGATATGCTTTCTCCGTTTGGGAAGCAGGGAATTATCTCCAGTTTGCTGAAAAAGCCAATCTGTCTCTGACCACAGTGCTGAAGTTGCAGTATGTTGCAGGTGCTGCATACAAAAAGGCACATTCCGCTTTTTGTGCATGCGTGTGTGGTTGTGTGTGGCGGGAGACGTGGTGGGAACGCTATCTTGCCGGTGTGTGTATTTGTCTCGGCGCTTATCTGAGTTTTCTGTGATTGTGCTGATTGTTCAACTAACTTCTGGGTTTCTTTGTGGTGTCATAAAGTGCAGTGTTTAAATCAGTGCAGTGAGCCTGGCTGGAGCTGTACCTCTTTGAATGTAAAGTTTTTTTTCCCTCTGTACTCCTGTAGATGTGGTCTATACAGTCTATACTGCACCAACTTACACTCTGTCAGTTGGATTAGGCTGCAGAGCATCAACTGTCAGTGATCAAATTTTCTTCACCTGAACCGATTTTACAAAAAAAAAAAATATTCTAAGCGACACAGTAAATGACCATAGGAGTTAAACAAAGGCAGAATGGAAACAAATAAATAAATAAAAAATACTCCTCGATACAGTTTCCTTAGTCCCGAGATCATGAAAAACCCTTTAACACATCACTCAATGGTGCTGCAGTGCAGGAGCTCAACTGACCCAGTATATTGAAAGAGAGAGAGAGAGAGAAAGTGAGAGAGAGGGAGGTGGAGGAAGAGGGAGAAGAAAGGGGTGCAGAAAGCGCTAGAGTGAGAGCGAGGGAGAGAGGGTGATTCTCAACCCCTCTGCCACTTCTGCTGCCGTCTGTGCTGTGAGGCTCTGTATTCGTATTGTTTGCCTAGTGAATTTCCAGTCCCCAGAGATTGTGGCCCTCTCTCCCGTCTGAAAATACTGCAAGTTTGGGAAAAGTTGCAGTCATTTGTGCTGCTCAGCAGTGTGCTACCGTCTTAGCTTTTTTTTTTTTTTTTTTTTTACGTAAGAAAGATTAACAAATCTGTGTCGTTATCACTCATTTCAGGGATGGGGAGGGGAGAACAGGAGGCATGATTTCATAAAATAAAATATGGAGCATGGTGTCCCTGGCTGGTGCTCTGAACAGTCCATCTCACTCTTTTTGTTCTGCAGTGTGGGGCCTACTTCGCGTTTTAGAATGGCCTGTAGGGAATTTCTTATAGACTGCTGCAGCCATCTTCTTCTCATTCCCCGCCTTCTTCTCTTCCTCCTTCTAATGAGGTGACATTTGCACAAAGTCCCTTATCTGTATCCTCCCATAACTCTTCATTTAATGTGGTTTCAAATTTTTCTCTTCGGTTAACCCGTTTGTGCACGTTTTCCTGTTTTCTTTTTCCTTTCCCTCACTTGAGACTGGTTTGTCTTGTCCACATATCATTCTACCGTTCCTTCCCTCTGTACATCCACCAATCCATGTATCTCTTATTTAGTACACGGACAACCAGCCAAACTGTTGACCTGCTGACCTTGCCGCTTGTTCTGGATGGCGTGGCTGGGTAATATTCCACTGACACTGGTTTAGTTCGTGTGGTCTGTGCTTTGCTTTAGCTGAAATGGTACATCTGCTTTTGTAGATATTCTCCAGAGAACAGGCTGAATTTGCGTGTTTGCATCCATCTATCTTCTATCTGTGTGTCCTAGCCAGGTGCACTGCTTTTTAGAGAGTGCTCCATCACATCTACAAGTGACCCGAGAGAATGGGCCAAACTGGTTGAAATAAAAGTCTGATAACTGAGTAGAGAGAAAAAGCCAACTTCCAGAGTTTGCTTTGCACATCCAGTACTCAGTCTCAGCTGTTAAAAGGACGCAGCTTGTTTTGAGGACGTTTGTTGTGCTGCTGGCCAAAACGAAAAAAAGAATCACAGTCGGATTGCGCACAGAATATCATCTATAAGATCAGCATATCATAATTGCTTCAGCCTCTGCAGTTTAACACTAATCTTTTGGTGCATTTGATTCCCACCTTTAATTTGAACTTCAAATTAAAAGCATTTAACAGAATGTTTTCCGTGAGAATGTAAAAAATAACCAGAATTCTTCTTCTTCTCCTTTAAAAAAAAAGAAATTAAGCTAAACATAAAGGATACCAGTATCTTCTTTGTGCTGTGTGTAGTGGTTTGACATTCAGCTGCTCTGCTCAGATCGTGAATGGTTTAGTTGGCCAAGGCCACCTGCTGGTTGCTTGTATAGCTGATGTGCCTGGTTGTTTAAAGTGTATAATTCCTCTCAAGGAAAGAAAAACAAAAAAAAAAAAACAGCCTTCGGGGGATTCATTGCTGTTGCAGATTTAGGCGTGTTTTGTACAGTATTATAAATATATAAATATAAAAGCAAGATCTAGCTGCTGATTTAAAAATAAAAGCGTCAAAGTGTGTGTTAAATTCATGCCAATAAAACCAGCTCCAGAATAGTGTAATGCAGACTGCTGTGCCAGCACACTCTACAAATTTGAGTGACATTGGAATCGTAAATGAAAAGGAAAAGGAAGTGAAAGGGAATTAGAGGTGATGAGTGAAGAAGAAAAATGAGAAATAGAGAAAGAGAAGGGAAGTAGAGATGAAGGGAGAGTGCAAGGTCTCTCTCATTCTGGTTGGCTCTTCAGACACTCTGTACAGTTGTGGATGGAACATCCCACACTAATGCTTTAAAAAATGGGTTGCAGACTGAAGTAAGGCACATTTGCATACAACATAAATAATTCATGTTTTTAGCAGGGTCACTATAATGCACAGCTGAAAATGTATAAGGTCAAGTGAGGTGTAATGTCATACCATCTCATACCTTAGGCTATATACATATTGCTTTAATATATTGTTATGGATATGAAATAAGTATATTGCTATTTGCTTGCTCAAAATACATCCACCCTACAAGACAAAAACAGGATGATTTCTGACAGTTTTTGTAGAAGTGTATTACACACAATGTGTATCTTCTCTGTTTGTGTGTCACTGGCTTTGGCTGTTCGATTAGCTTGCTGACTTCCATTCATCCAAGGCTATGGCAATCGCACTAAAGCGGGGCGAGTAGTAAGAGAGAGAAAAGAGTGACTTTGGACATATTGCAAAAGATATAAAGGGTAGAGGTAGGCTTAACAGGGCTGCTGTAGAAGGATGAATACAGGTGTTTGGGATTTTTGCAGGAATATCTCATGTTTTCCCATGTGTCTTGGCAAGTTCTTCACTTATGCTTAGTTTTATGTGCGTTTCAGATTCAGTTTTAGGTGATTTTTTTTGAACAGACCTTATGTGTTTGATTGTAACAGTAAAGGTGTAGTACAGCTGGGCAACAGGGCCAAGCCAAGTTTTCTTTTTATTGTAGATACATTCAGGTTGTTGGACCTTGACACATGGCTTTGGTTAACATGGATTCTCTCTTTAAGTATTCCATCGTGTGCGTTTGCTTGTGTGTGTAGGTAGTCGCTGCCTACGAGCTACCGGGACAGACCAGCGGTGTATTCTCGCCCACTGGTCTGATGTTAGCAAACACTCCTGCTTGGTTAGTGAGCGTAATGATGCTCATATAGTATGCGAGTGTATGGCCATAACTGTAATACTGTGTGAGTGTGTGTGTGTGTGTGTGTGTGTGTGTGTGTGTGTAATTATGTGGATCTGCTGTTGGGCTGTGTAGAAACTACTACAGCAGAGAGGGAGAGATTTGTGGAGCATTTTGCCTAATGAGCGGGGATCACTTACATTGTTAGCGTTAGCTCAACAATACAGGCGTTAGCTTAATTAAGGCCTGAAAGCTCTGGGAGGATCAGCACTCCCACGCACATGCACGCACGCACGCACACACACAAACACACACAAACACACACACCTATACATTTCTATAGGTCATAAGCGTCTTGATAGCTATCCGGGTTTTTCTAGCCCAACAGATGCTCTTATCAGATGACAAACTACTTTTAAATTGCCTTTTTTAATGGGAAGAGAAAATGTTTAATTGGTCGTGTGGATGGCACGTCAATAGAATGCTATACAGCTATGCAGTTAGTATAATTTATTAATGCAACCTAAACTGCAACAGCCTATCTTTGTTCAAATGATCTAAGTTGTTTTCTTGGATCACAGGCTGCAAACACCTGAAGGAGCTGAGAATAATACATTTATTCTTTGGAATAATCTGACATAATCAATGCTACTCTTGTTCGCTCCTGTCCCACCACATGTACCGAGCGTCGAGCCACGCGTTTGAATGTGCATGAATCATCTTCTCCATGCTCAGTTCCACAAAAGGCCAAAAATGACAGATAAACCCATGGCTGTTGGCACAAAATCCACGATGCCGCCACGCGAAATGCAGGTCGTTAGAGCACGGGCAGAAAAAAGAAACCAAAATTGTACATGTGCTAATTTTGTGAAGGAAAAGGTTATTATCAAATTTGGAATTTATAGAGCTGCCTTCAAGTGTGAACGTAGGAGGAGCATGTGTTTCTTCTTGTCACAGCTGAGCAATTGTATAATTTGTGTGGTGAGTGTAAAAACAGCCTCACCAACAGGGGGAAATTGAAGTTAAGCACTTGTTTTTGTTATTTAAAGGTTTCACTGATGTCTGTTGGTCTGCTAGGTGCTGCTGCTGGCGTGTGTGTGTGTGTGTGCTCGTGTGCATGTGTTTATTTCTTTGAACAATGTCTAGAGAGTATGTGGGTTGTGGAGAGAATCCATAATGCAGCCCTATAATTCAGGCAGAATGCTGATTCACGGTCACAGGCAGGACAAAAGCACTGTGTTTGCATGGTTGTATGGATGCTGGTTTTGCAAATCAGCCTGTGTGTGTGTGTATGTGTGTGTGTGTGTGTTACATGTCTGCTTAGCTTGCAAATGCATACTGTGTTTTTGCAGATATTCTCTGTCAGTGTGTATTCCCGTATTTCCTGCAGATTTATGTGAATAGCTGTGTGTAGACGGGAGAGTGCTTCCATCCATGCGTGTGTGTGTTTGTGTATATCTATAGCCATTGCCGGGCAGTGAGGCCAGATCTCAGCTGTATATTAGTGAAGCTGAGAGCCCTGAGGGTAACACAACTAGACAGAGAGGAACATAGACCCCTGCAGTGTGTGTGTGTGTGTGTGTGTGTGTGGTGTGTTACTGAGTGAGTGTGTATTCAGAAGAAAGAGAGAGAAAGAGTTGGATGGTGAGATAGAAAAACAGACAAGAAAAAAAAAGCCCCCACCCACTTCCCTGTAAGCTGCTGTCACTCTTCTCCCTACTATCTCCTCCTCCACCCTGGTCTGAATTCTCTCTTTTTTTTCTTTCCCTCTCCTTCTCTCCATCTTGCCTGGAGAAGAGAGGGCAGGGTGTGATAAGAAACCAGGGGGGAGAATGATGAGATGGAAAAGGTGAGCAGAAGAGAAGAGAGGATGGGAGATAAACAGTGTAGACACTGCAGACAAGTGAAATTATGGACACCAGACTGAAGAATGAAAGCGGGAGAGAGGGGAGGTGAGGAGACAGCGAGGTACCGTTAAGGCTAGGAACTATTTTTAAATGTCTGATATATGAGCATGCTTAACTGCTTTGACTGAGTAATTTTCTGGGATCCATGAATAATTTGGCTTCGGGAATGTCGGAGCAGTGAAGAGGAGAGCAGAGCAGGTGATGGACAGGCGGGTGAGGAGGATGAACTGTAAAATGTAAAGCTGTACCTTCTATCAATGCAAATTGGACTGGCACTGAAGGCAAAACCGAATGTCATTAATCATTTCCTGGCCATTACACCAAATTATTTTGTTTTAAAGAAGAAGAAAAAAAAGATGTCGCTGAGAGAGATTGCTGCTTCATTTAATTGGAGCATTTAGTATTTTTGCATCAGTTCTCTGAGTGCGACGAGAAATAGAGGCTGAGGAATAGTTGGGAAAAGGAGAGGAGACGACATGGTAATCGTAAAAAATGATGAGAGGCAGAGATGCACAGGTAGCAGCTGGAGCCTCAAGGGTTTGGGAGGCACAGTTGAATTTTTCCCTCCTCAGTCGGACCATTGTTTTGTTGTATCTTAAAAGCAACAAAACGTGGCATCCCTCTCTCTGACCGGAGTCTCTCATTCACTCTCTTCTTTCCCTCCTTCACCTCGCATCCTTATCCCTCCCTCCATCTCTTGGAGCAGCAGTAGCAGCAATTGATGGATCGTTCGGGTCGGCAGGGTTGACAGGCAGGTTGATGTAAGAGACAGAGAGAAGGGAAGGCATGGTGCGCATGTGAGTGTGTGTTTCTGAAAGAAAGAAAGAGAAACGGGAGAGGTGGCTACCCTCCTCGTCTCCTTCGCCCTCCCTGGTTTCTTTTATTTTGTTTGCCCTCATCCTTTGCACCTCTAAAATCATCTGCTGATGCTTTGACCCCATCCAGTATCCCTCCCTCCCAACCTTCTTCTTTTTCTCTCTGTGTTACGTCAGGGTTTTACAAGGGTGTTTTGAGAGCAGCAGCAGCAGCAGCAGCAGCTTTAAGGCTAAAGAAGAATTCCTGCAACTCGGTGACAGCTGATGCAAATCTCAGGCCTGGTGGTGGAAACACGGGTTTTCAATAATTACAAAATATTTCTTTAAAGGGTTTGGAGGTACAGAAAATGATCACATATATCTTGTATTTAATCGCTGTTTGAAAACAGTGTACATTCCATTTTCTTGTCTTTATGTGGGGCTGAAACTATTGTATAACCATTATACATCACCCATTTGCAAAATGCTCCCCCCCCCCATAACCACCTGATACCTCTCATAATCACATTACGGTGTTTTACCTTCAAGAAATGTATTCCACCTTTAATTTAATCCTAGAGCTCCCTGCTTTACACAATTAACCCTCTGACACATATAATCTAATGCATGAGATGGAAGTGTGGTGGTCTCAGCGCTGCACAACTTCACATGAACCACTGAAGAGCTTTTGATCGAGCGTTTATGTTGCAGTGATCTTTATAGTGAGTCAAAACTCGGAGCAGAAAACTATTGATTACCTCCGGGGATACTTAAATCGTGTTTTGTGCCTGAAAGATAAAATAGCTCTTTAACTTTGTAAAATAGCCATTAACAGCTGTGCTGAAGGGGTTTTTTTTTCTCTCTTCACTTTACCCAACCATGAGTGAGACTGTGCTGTAACACTAGAGTGAAATCATCCAGAGTGTTTAGATATGGCTCAACTTGGTGATAGTGGAAAGGGCAAAAGTCACAGGACAAACAAAAGCCATCTAGTTTTCTCTTAACTAAATGAATAAATGTTTAAGCAGATGTAAACAGAACCAGGGTTCTTGACACTGAGGCTTGTGAGCCTGCTGTAGGCTGTGAGAAATAATACAACCCATGTTACAGCGGGTCACAGGATGGGCTATGCACTCTTGAGAAAGATGTGTCTGGTAGTTGTTATTTTATTTATCACATGAGCAAAATATAATTACAGTCAGAGATGGAGCTTGAGTGGTCTCCCAGTATTTTCAGCGTTTCCAAGCAGTAATGGTAGATATAAAAAGGTCAAAATGATTTCAGCTTTTTTTTCAGCATAACGTATAATTGCAGCTCAGTTCTGGGGTTACAGTTGCCAGAACAGGTTGTCTATGTGGGCATAAACATATATGAAAAACCAGCACAATATGTTTAAAAAGGTTAAGATTTCCTCATGTGTGCATGCAAGGCTGACTGTATGTGCACTTGAGCTGAATCTTGCATTAAAGGTGGAGTATGTGATTCTAATCCAATTACCTTTTTGTCAAATTCAGCAAAAATCTCGTCACGGTCCACTAACTGCCCGTAGTCTGCGTGTGCTGCAGAAATCTAGTGTTCGCTAACAGCTCCCAAAATGGGAAACCAATAAAGTGTGTCAGACCCACTGACACAACAGTATTCCAGTGTGTCTTGTGCATGTTTGCGCACGTTGGTGCTCGTGCTAGTCAAATATGATAACTAGTTAATCTTTCACCAGAATTGCAGACTGCACCTTTATAGGATGAGGAGGATGTGTGTGGAGTCCAGACTATGCAGGGCCTGCCTGCCTGCCTGCCTGCCTGCCTGCCTGCCTGCCTGCGAGCCGCTCACTCATGAAACGTGACTACCTTTGTAATTGGATATGGCTGTTCCTCAGGTTTCAACAAAGACCTGATTTGGAATCTTGTTGGTGTGTGTCGCCGTGTGCGCTTGCGATGTGAGATGAGTTTTCACTCATCAGTATGACAGCGCACACTTCAAGAGGCTAAATTGTCGCCTGTGTTCTCAGAGGACATTTGAATTGAAGAGGCTGTTTTCTTTTCCTTTTTTTTTTTTTTTTTAACCTTTGCCAACATCTTCATTGAGAAAATGTAAACATCCAAGTTCAGACAACACCTGTCATATTCCAGTATCATTATCTTCCTTTTTTTAAATATTCTGTTCTAACAAAACTCCATCGGTTTTGCGTCACTGTCTTTTTTTGTTATTATTTCTGCGCTCTGATTCATTCATTTAGTGACATAAATTGAAATATAAAAGTTGCTGTCTTGAATAGAATTCTTCGAATACTTGAAAAAAAAAATTTTTCTACTATTCTTTTGAAAGTTATTTCAAGCAGAAGAGTTTCTGTATGAGAGAGGAGAATGAAAAATTCTCTCCCATAACACATTGTGGATCTAAGATTAGATTGGTCTTGTAAGATCTGCTTGAACCACTCCCCTGGATTGAACTAGACATCAGTAAAGCCTGACATGGCAAAGGGCTACTGCTGAGCTCGCACTGCTTTATTTATCACCCCGAAGTGAATGTGTTTGTGTTTGTGTTTGTGTTTGTGTGTGTGTGTGTGTGTGTGTGTGTGTGTGCTCTCATATTTGGGGCCTCTCGCAAAAGTGTCCCAATGTATGTGTGTGTGTGGGGAAAGGGGATGGCAGTGAGTGCGAACATGAATACACGTGTGTGTTCGAGTTTGTGGACTCGGTCCAAGTTCTGTAGTTTCTCCTCTTTTTATATATGATATTTATACCACAAGGACAGTGATGAAGTCAGGAACGGAATTTTGATGAAGTGTGTGTTTATTTGCCTTTGTGTGCGCGCGTGTGGGTGTGAGTGTGCGTATGTTTTTATAACACAAGGACAGTGATGCAGAGAGGAGCTGCATACTGATTAAGTGAAGTTGAAGAGAGGGCCTCTGTGTTGGCAGGCAGCGCCACTCAGTAACAACAAGTCATTCACCTAATTTAGGACACACACACACACACACACACACACACACTTTTCCCCTCAGAATCTGTCTGATATTGCTGCATGCAGAAGCTGCGGCACAAGATGTTTTGGAAAGAGTGTTTCTGTTTTCAGCTGCCCGTGCTGCACCGTGTGCTGTTTAACTTTCAATGGAGGCTAATAGGTTTTTCTAATTATTGTTACAGTCACACAGAAATACAGATATGCCATAACTCTTCGTCGTCTCTGAATCAGCAGAGAGGTCATTAGAAGTGGAAGGAGGAAGGAGGGGAAAAGAGCAGAATGAAGGGAGGATAATGGATAGAGGGAGCAGAGGGAGACAGAGAGCGAGCGAGAGGGGAGGACGGGGAAGATCAATGGAGTCTGTACTTTGAGAGCGGAGAATCTGCATATCATGGAGAGGGGAGAAGGAATGAGAGTAGAAAAACAGAAGAAAAAAAAAAAAGAACACAGTAAGTTGTCACATTTTGTTTTCTCGGGTTCAGGAGGGAACCAGGGAGGAAGAGACAAGGGAGCAAAAAGGGGAGATGACAAAGATGAGACCCTTTATGTCATCTTTGGGGAGGGAGAAAGCACGCGGCAAGGGCGTTACTAAATGAGAGATAATGGGAGATACAAGAGGGGGGAAGCTGAGAAAGAAAGAGAGTCACGCTGCTGGAGGAGTGAGAGTGACAGACCGAAGGGGGATTTGCAGTCTTTCTCAAAGATAAGCACGCTGTTTTTCTTTCTATCCCGTTAACCACACACAACTCACCAACAACTGTTGGCGAGCGCGCACGTCGGTGACACACACACACACACACGCGTATATAACCAACACTTTTCTATTGCAGCAAGCTCTTGGCACCTGACAAAAGTTCACCCGCTCGCGTTGCCATGGCAACGAGGACATTCGTTGTTGCTACCCGTACAGCCTGACTCCCAGCCTGATGAGAGAGAGCAAAAAGAGAGAGAGAGAGAGAGAGAGAGAGGGGAGGAGGGGGGAGGAGGCTGGGGGAGGGAGATAAAATAGCTAATTGAACTTTAAATGAGGATGTTAATTTGATTAGAAAACTGAGCAAATTGGAATCTCATGGTACAAAAAAAAAAAAAAAAAATCCACGTTTTTTTTTGTTAAGTGGCTTTTAATTAGTGTTTGACCAACATGTTGTTATTTTGGAACATCAAGTGTATGCTTCTTTTTTTTTGTTGTTGGCAGAAACATTTATTATTTATTGGAATCTGTTGAGGTGTAGCTTAATCAGACATCACACCATTGTAATCCATCGTCTGATCATAATGAGCCATCGACATTGATTTCAGTCATAATCAGTAACGCTCAAGATGCTCTAATATATTAATCATGCTGTATCTCAGGCGTTATATCTGAGTGTGTTTTGCGTTTGTGTGTGTGTGACAGGGATTCATAAATACAGATTTGTTGAGCTGCAAACACAACAAACTTGAACATAACAAGGCGTCTTTCAAAAATTCTACTGCATATGTTCATTTTTAAATAAAATAAGAACATGAGAGCTACAAGTTAATGAGTGCCAATGTTCAGGTTAAAGATGATAAATTACAGCATTAAGGTTGGAATTCCCATTTTCCCATGTATGTGCAGACTGCAGTCAAAACAAAAATCCCAACTAAGTAACTAACAGGTGCAACCTCTGTAAAACATACAGACCCCGAAACATTGTATCTCAGCTTCTTGTCAGAGACGTTCTTGATGTTTAGAGTTTCTTTCATCTTTCCTTCTTTGAGTTTGCTTGGCAGGCAGAGAGGATGAGTGAGTGAAGCTGTTGTGGGCGTTTTATAGGGCTGTAACTGTCAAATGCAACAGTTCTACAAGATTGTCAATACTTGATAAGATCGCACACAGATATGGTATCGCATGCATAAATCTCCGTATGGCGCCACGTGCCAGGAGACGTGATATTCTGTTACATACAAGGTCTTAAAAACAGCATCATTACAAGCTTTATTGGTCACCAGGGGGGAAGATACTGTTGCATCTCTTTCCAGAAAGGCTGAAGGAAGGGATCAGCAGCACAACAGCACCTCTGCAGGGAACGCTTCAGCGGGACGGATGCGCGCACATCGAAGCAGGAACTGCACTCAGACTCGTCTTGTGTATAGTGGTCAACGGGTTACTGACATGACAACCAGCAGCCCTGCTAAATGCATGCACTTACTGTACAAAAGTTTTAGCCACTTTGGATGTTTAATTTCTGGTCACATCAATTTTTGATTTGATTCACAGATGCATTCATGCATAAAACAGAGCCTTTATAAATGTTTCTTTTTCACAGACCTGCCAACATACAACACTGAAAATCCCAGTGTCTCTGCAAACTAAAGATCTTGACGTTTGATGTGGAGTTGATTAGTGCTTCTCGTTAACATATTTCTGACTGTTTGTAATGCATGACATGTGTCAGTGGGGATATGAGGAAGCGAGGAAGAAAAGGCAATGCACAAATAATGTTATAATTATCCATGAATGACGATGACTTGTGTGTGGGTGTGTGCGTGTAGTGTTTATTCTTTAATGGCAAGACTCTTTTGCTTCCGTCAGCATGTTCAATTTAAGATAATTAGCTGTCAGATTGTATTAGCTTTTAAATCTGGCATGTGATCTTAGAGAACAGCAGGGGAAACGGAGGGAGTGGTTTAAGAACTGGAATCTTTTGTGCACACACGCAAAACTCAGTACGTTATTTTTTTTTTACTCTTCTGCTCAACACATAGATAATGTAATAATGGAATACTGATACTCCGCAGGCCGCAAGCAGCACAACAGCAGTAGAAAATAGATCTCAGTGGAGAACAAGAACATTTCCGCTCTTCTTTTTCCCCCAAACTTTTCAGTTTCCTGTGTAACATTCTACAATCTTCTAGACTTCCCAAAGTCACTGCCAGGTTTGACAGCATGATTGACTCAAGACAAAGAAGATGATCAGTTAATTTAAACTTTGACCTTCTGAGAGCAGATAAAAGCAACTGATGAGCTTTGAACCGAGCGTGAATAAGAACCTGAACAAGTAAATAGTGGTTAATCATTACACAGCATCTAACACACAGTGCATTTAAAGTAGCTATCAAGGCTCAACACTGACAGTTGTTAGCGTACTCATTATTTTATGAAAGTGTGTGCGAGTGGGAGTGCAAGTCTATTCCTGTCAAAACATGCAGAGAGTAACAGCAGGGATAGAAGACATTTCCCTTAGGAATGACGCAGCAGACGCCTGTTGTGTGGATGTGTATGTGGTTAAAGTTGTGCATATGCATTTTCTTCTTGGTTTGCTATGCTACTTCTACCCCATAGGGGTATAACATCTGCGCCATGCTTATGGGGGAAAACTGCATAATGGGAACACTTAGATAGGCCACCTGCATATTACGGCTTGTGCAGCCATTGGTGATGCAATAGCTGCAGAAACACACACACACAGTCACACAGAGAACAACTGCAACACCACAGTGTAATTGCTTGATGACTTTGTCTCCTAGGAGGTTGAATAACTATATCAACATGGGCAGTTCATTGTTATGCAACCATTTACTTGGTGTGATTTCTGTTGGGCACAAAACAAAGTGTTCATTCTTTCAACCACTGAGCTTTATCTTTTGGCAGCAGTTCCACTGTGCCAAGAAGAAGTTATCCCTTTGCCATCACAGGCCATAATACAAGACAGTGCGGGTAAATGCTGAAGCAGCAGGAAACCCAAATACACATTTTAATGTGAATCAAATGAGAATGAAAGCACAAACTACCACCCCCATTGGCATCCTGTATTATTTAAAAAAAAACTGCCACATAAATCAAGCTGTCGTTCAGATTTTGCGTTTAAGTAGTATTTTGAAAAAGAGCGATATACTGGATCTGCTGGACCTTTGTCACCTTTGTGTAGCATGTCCCCTGAGTTTCATCGACAAGAAGTCGAAGTCGAAATCATTTTTTTATGGAGCTGACTTCATCCTGGAGATGTCACAGTTATGAAACAGTGGAATTACTGCATCATGGAAAAAGCAATGGAAACTGGCACTGCAGTAACATCATTATCAGCTGAATCATTTTAATTAACCGGGTGTGTAAATTTCTTGCTGCTTGTTATTCTGGCTAATACTGCATTGACTGTGTAGAGATGCTTGATTGAACACTCAAATTTGAAGGTTTTAACCTAAAATGACATAATTACCACTGTGGGGAAAGAAAAACAAAACTAACAAAAAAAAAAACCCTAGTTTTGTCCGTAAATGACTCAAAGAACACAACCAAAGAAAGATCCTTGCAACTGGAAGAGTACTACACAGAGAAGATTAGCATTTTGTGTGTATAGATACTGAGTAATGAGGTAGCGAGCAATGCGGTATAAGAAAGAACAATTGTTAGTGAAAGGGAGAAACTGTGTTTTGAAAGGTTTCCACTGGATTTCACTCACTCTCTTCTACCAGCCTTGCATATCACTAACAGGCTTTCATTTTCACATGCAAAAACTCAGGACACCAGGTTAATTAGTGGTGCGGCTGTGTGAGTCTCAAGTAGCATGTTTGCATGGACTATAATTACATGCCCCCATTAAGCTACCAACAGAACATAGATGCTTCTTAGCGAGGCAGGCCTATGTTTAAAGACAACTTGCTACACCATAGCTTCCTTAAGAGCCTCTTTGACACAGGGGTAAAGATGGATGCAAATGCACCGTATCACAAGGACGCTTTTTGAAAACAGAAAGACGTGGTTTTATTTTACTAAATGAATACCTTAATGATAAGTAGAAGGGTCGTGTGAGGTGGTAATGAAGATGACTATGCACTCAACAGCATGTTACTTGAATACCTGGTATGAACAATTCCAAACACTGCTAAAAATCCTTTGAGAAATGACAAGTACTTATATAAAACTGCATCAATGGCTAAGGATGAAGTGTTATTGGGCCATTGTTTGGAACATTTCTTCATGTACAGGACTCAACAAAAGGACTTTGTCGAGTGGAACTCTGCTGAGAAGACGTGAATCAACAAACACAAGGCTGGATGACATCAGAACACATACTGGTAACCTAAAGCCTCAAAATCAATTAAATGTGTGTGGACTTCATAAACCTGTGCATTCAGTTAAATGACAATGTGCACAGCTTGACATATTGCTACATACTGTGTCCCTGTCCTTATTCTCCATGTTGCTCATTATGCTTCACACACTCAGTGCTTTTTTTGTTTTTTTTTTACTGTTGCTTTTGCACCGCATTAGACAGCAGCTCCTGAGCACCAAGCAGTAACAGAGTGGACAAGGACAAATGGACTGAGAGCAATAAGTTCACACTACTAATTTTGGGAACTAAAATTTGCATTCTAAGTAGAGTTTTACGTGAAAACATAACCCCGGTGAAAACAGCCTCTTCAATTTAGCAGTTCATGGTTAAGAATTACTCATTTGTGCAAACACATACTTCCAAAATGCACTCTGATACAACTAAATATGTGGAGAGGTTTTGATAAATGTAAATGGAGAAGCTGGGAAAAACATGGAGGATTGTATGAGCAAAAGAGAAAAAAATAAAGGAAATGTCTCAGAGCATGAACAAGTCTTCTATCTCCAACTGGAGACAGATGTCTACGGAAACACACCTACAAATGGTAAATTATTAATATGTATTACATTTATCACTGGAGACATGCATTTCCTGCAACACATAGTCTGATAATTAGTGACAGATAGAAATCACTGTAAACCCATTTGTTAGTCTGAGACTGTTTTATTGTACTTTAAGAGAGCAATAAAGTTAGTAAATGTTAACAGCAACAAAAAAAAAACGCCCCCAAAAAATCCTGAAACATCAAGAGTTGCATGCCAAAATCAGTCTACTAGAGACTTACATATGAATAACTTCTTGGGGTAAAATGATGATACATTGAGATCTTAAAGCAGGTAGTCAGTTCAGGTCCTGCTTGCTTTTTACACGTGTGCACGAACACACACATGTAAACTTGGTAGGTTGGAAGCTCTCATTGTTGAGTGCCTAGTTTTAAAGTGATCGATGCCGGGGAGTGAATTGCCAATTTCAGTTTGTTCTATTGAAATTGCCTTGCGTTGTGTTCTAGAGGGAGAGCACCTGAGATTGGCAGTGGTGGAGTGGAATTGGATTTGTAAAGAAAGAAAAGGCTGAAGAGTGGGCAGAGTGATCTCATAAGAACTTGGACGCCTACATCTTCATGCTTGCACACACACACTTAAAGATCTTCTTATGTTGAACACGTGGTAAAAAAGACAAATTATGGAGACATTGATGCAAGCCCTTCTACTCCCTGTCTTTTGATGCCTCACCAACATGAGTGCTCGCACACGTTCGCTCAGAGCTCATTTTAGCTCCTTCGATCGTCTAGTTCAAGGCAATCAAGGTCTGTGTTGGAAGAGCAGATGATTGTGTTTCTAGAGAGTGAGGAGCTCATTCAGTTGATCCTCTCCATTCTCCTTTGTGGGATGGCCTTTACTGAAGCTATAAACTATACAGTGTATTGGAATTGATGGATGTCTGGCCATAGAAACTGTATACAATTTAAACCAGAGATTGGTAGTTCTTTTGAGTCTAAATAGCTAGTTTACTTAGGTCTGCTTTTGAGGGATCGACAGCAAGTGGCACTGGACCACTGAAGATCTCTTCACTCTCATCATATTTAGAGGAAGACCCCTGTTAAACAAAATGAGCCTACATCTCCTCATATCAGGGCAGCTAAGCGGTGCAGTGTCAGCTCTGCCATCTCACAGCAAGAGGCTTCTGTGGAGTTTGCATGTTCTCTCTGAGTTTTCTCAACATGCTCTGGCTTCCTCTAATGCTTGGGAGGTAAACTGGTATTTCTGAATATGTTATCTGTCTCTTTGTGTTAGCACTAAGATGCCAGGGAACCTGTTCAGGGTGTACCCCACCTCTCGCCCAGTGTCAGCTGGAAGAGACTCCAGCTACCCGCGACCTACTCCAGGATAAAGCAGGTATAGCTTATGGACAGATCACCTCATACTTAATTTCTGTTTGAGAAGGCAAATGGTGGAACTATTTGCTTCAAGGCAGATTGCCAACAGCCTGCTTTGCCCGCTTTCTTTGACTCCCAGAATGGAGGTGAGTGTTGTTCATCATTGCTGCTGACCTGCTACATGATGATGACTGTGTCATTGTTTGTGTCACGGAACAGAGTGCAGCCATCTGTCTTGATCCCACAAAGCTCAGAGTGCACTTTTACAAGACAAAGACAGTGTAAAAATGAATGATTGTTAGAGTACCCACAGTAACTCTAGTAACTCTAGCTCTGCAGTTACAAGCAGAACACAGTGCTGTACAATCTTATTTGCTTAAAAAAATAATTCCACATTTTGGGAAGTGCATGTATTTGCTTTCTTCCTACGACTTGAAAAACAGCGGTGATACACAATTCTCATGTCTGCATGTAAATATGTAGCCAGCTGTGAATTAGCTTATCTTTGCATAATGACCTAAAACAAGTTTTTTTTTTTCTTTTTTCCCTTGTTTGAGGTCTTTCAGATTTCAATAGCTGTCCAAAGGTTAAAAATGCTGCCTCTCACCGACTTCAAAAAGAAATTATGTAACACATTATATCTTGTTTGTTTAAACACTGTGGTGATATAATTTCATCTAACTGCATCAGCAAGCTGTGTCTTTCCCAAAATGTCATACTATTCCTTTAACAATCTAGTTTGTCAGGCTGGTGCAGACGGGAGTAGAATAAATCAACAGCCGAGTCCCAGTGAATGATCTGTATGTGATCAAACATATAACGTTACAATGTCTAACTACTGACAGCTATCATATTGAGCTTTAGTTTAATCAGCTATTCATACTATTATATCGTAGTATTATTGTAAAAAAACAGAAATAACATGAAAGTTTTGATCATGTGAGTAATTACCAATACATTAGAATCTACATACTCTATTCTCGTATATTGTGATGTGTTGCTTGTTTCTGCCATAGCCATTCAACTAACTACTGCCAAGCCGGTGCGTAAAAAGTAGGGTTACGGTCACGGTAGGATAAAGACTAGTCATTCTGAGTCATTGCTGGCATAAAACAATAAAGACATGCGCATTCAAAAACCCAGTCAATAAACAAGTCAATAGCCAAATAACCATAAACATGTCTGCCTACATGCTCATTACAGCTGTGAATCAAATGAGATAATGGAGTTGTGCCAAGCTGATATGGTGATATCAGGATAAACTTGTTGTCTCACACTTTAGATGTTTAGATGGTTATCTTACATTTTATGGCTTTGAGGAAGGCAGATAAGACCACAGATAACACACTAAGCAGTAAAGGAGTGGTGAGTCCATGTGACCACAGACCATCCTGTGGATTATAAGGTGCGATCTCGCTTGAACTGAAGAGCACTTTGCCCCGACCACTGGAGAGAGCCGAGGTAAGACTGCAGAGCCTGCTGTCTAGCAGTTCAACTCAAAAACTAACAATCTTTAGCTCATATTACAGTAATTATACTCTACAACAAATAAATTAAATAAAAATCCTCTACAGTGTATATTATGGCGTTTCCTGATGATACACCATGACTTACAATATGATGCTGAATAACGATTATTACTGAGATGCTAGTGGGCTTCATTTTTAATAACTACAACATCAACATATGATAATGATGCATAAATATTGCATTCAGAAGTCCTTCTTGTTATAGATACAGACCTGCAAGAAATGGATGTTCAAAGCCATCTTTTCTTTCAGCATTTTGTAGCTTGCAGATGTTTGAATTATGCAGTTCCATCCAAATTACTGTGGACAGACTGCAACCGCGTTAATGATAATGTTGGTTATGTGTAGCCCAGCTCTTTGCCAGTAGAGTAAAAAATCTACTGTAAATTGCAATGCGGCTCAGAGGAACAGATGTCTATGGAGAGTTGTGCATACTGATTTTTTTGCTCACTTGCTCCCTACACTAATCCACACCTTATATGCCAGTCTGAAACACAATTAAAGGTAACAAACAGCCTCTTAGTCTGACATTAACTTTTATCGAAATGTCTCAAAGTTACCCGTGAGCTAAACATAAGTTCACCAGAAATATCAGACTTTGTGTTAAACTGCTTGTAGGAACCTCAAAAGTGCAGTCGCAAAGTGTTTGTTGTTGAAGTGAGTGTCCTTCTACATGTATCAGAGCGTCTGAGTGTTGGGAGATGTAAAACGATACGCTGTGTGGAGTTATTTTTAGGTGCTTATTGCGAGCTAAATGGAAGAGTCGAGAGCCTAAAGGGTTTGTACTGTACCAATGTTTGTGTATCTTTCCCGGTGTCCGTGTGTTACGCTGCATGTTCCCCGGCTTTTTTTCTGTGCTTCTCTGTGATGTGCAGCTGACTGCAAACGCACAGGGGCATGCACACGTTTGGCTCTCGGTCTCTCTCTCTGTGCCCTCACCTGCTCTTCACAGCACATTAGGCAGGATGGCTATAAGCCTCTCACACACCCAAATAGACACATACCCACACAGTCATTCAGACATTCACCTTGTTTTTGTCTCCGGCAGGATACTGGAGTGAAGCCTAATTGCTTGAGTGATATGATGGGTGCCTTCGCAAATACTAGACTCGACCTGTCGGACAGTTTTGTCAACTTTCTATCTCTTTCTCCTCCTTTTTCCCTTCCTTTATGATTTTCTGAGTTTAGTGCTTCTCTCAACTTTCTAAGGCTTTTGCAGAATCCAAGGTTAATGCAAGGAAAATATGTGTATGTCAGACATGTGTTTACTACATTTATTTATTTTTTGCTCATGAGTGCGTATCTGTGTCCTGCCAATGGGCGTCATTAAGGAGGGAGGTTTCTGGACCTATGAGACCTTGCCTTCAGTAAACTTGGTGTCATTAATGGGTGTTAATGATGTTGGCCTTTGTAATCACTCTGTGTGCATTTGTTTGTGTGTTAGATGGGGAAAAAACGGTTCTCGAGGTTGGAGTTGGCCCTAATACTCCTTTTCGTGGTGATGTCAGTACTGGCCCTGACTTTCATAATTCTGTATGCCACGAAACCATCTGCCGAAGGTAGGCGAACCACACGTACATATTTGTGAACATGTAAACTTCAAACTTCAACATGTAACCCATTTAGACAATCTCCATGTTTTTTGGACCTATTGTAGGTCTTGATCCACAGATAACTAATATTTCGGTCATAGGTCAAGACCACACAGACCAAACTTTTCTTTCATGATTGTATAATAACAACAGACCCAACGAGCCCTTAAAATAAGCAACAAAACGTGTTACTTGTAATTTCTCTTAAGAACAACACATTCTATGACGCCCCTATTGGATAGATTAGTTGAATTAGATAGATAAATTAGCAATTTCCTTGAGGTTTTGTACCGAAGGGATTAATAAAGTTTTATTCTTCTTAATTCTAGATAGATACATCACATTTAAGACTCCTCCGAACTGTCACAAATCACTGCAAAGGCATAAATCTGTCTAACTGGAGACCGCAAATGAGCACAGAGGTCTCATGTTGGTTAAAAGGACCTTGGTTATCATTGTTAAAAAGATAGCCAGGTAGTTATGCAACCATCTAGTTACGGTTGAGCAACACTCCCCGTCGGGTAATGGAAAATGAATAGTTATCTCACACTGACTCATTCATCCAGCCTTTACAGGGTGGAAATTGCTCTGTAATGGCATAAAAACCCTACTTTGCTTCATTGCACACGTGTTTAAATCTCTGACCACTGAGTAGACTGCATACTGATGCGTCATGTTACAGTTATTAGATCTTGACTGTGAAATACTGATTTAGCTGTTTTGCTTTACATATTTTGCAGAACTCAACTTTGTTCCTCAGTGTCCCAACATTCCTGTGGCTGAGAGAGTAGATTGCTACCCTGATGCTGGAGCCTCAAAGGTACGAGTCACCATCATCTCATAGAATACAAAGGGATGTTTGTGAAGAAGGTTTATCGCAAGATATTGAGTTCAAGCAGTCATTCTAACAACTCATAGTGCTCAATTCTTACTCTTAGTACAGCTACAACTGACTTAGGGTTATCGATAATGGTGATAACAGTAACCCTGGTTATAAGGATTATTAGACAGATGGCAATTATTATCATAGTAATGTTTATGTCAGTTGTAATGACAGTAAGAGTAACTTGGACACTGATAACAACATCAACCTTCCTACTTGAACAGGATACATGTGTGCAGCGAGGATGTTGCTGGAGCCCACTGAACGAGCGAAATGCTCCCTGGTGTTTCTTCTCAACCAACCATGGATACACAGTGGTATCAGATGATGCCCCAACTGCTTATGGTAAATCCCCATTTCCCCCTCTTTCTACCCCACTTCCCCACTGGTGTGTTTACCCACAGAAGAAAATATTTGGCTTTCTATTTAGCTTATTTTCTCATTCTAACTGCTCCACATTCCCTCAATCTGTCGGTCTTTTTCACATCACACGATTTTTCCTTTTTCCACTCACTTTGCCTAAGGCATGGGTTTCTGAGAAATATGACATGGATGGCATATCAGAAAACATGATTGACTTTGCAGCATGCAGGTTTTTCTATTTTCTGCTTGGTCTCACAGCCTTATGTGAGCTCAGTTATTGTGTAAAAGCAAAGAGAAACATTGGGCATTTTGTATGAAGTCTAAAATACAACATTTTCAGTCACATTGGCAAAGTATGAAAACATTTATTGAAAGGGAAAAAAAACATTTAGTGTGTGACAAAGATGGTTGAAATAAAAAATACTGATATTTGCTTATGTTTAGATTGACAGGAGAACTGTCAAAAACTTTAATTTGTCTTGGCCAGCTTTGGGTTGGCAGAAGGACTTTAACGAATATATAAAATGAAGGCATACCTTCTTGTACAAGTTAAACTGTCTTCAAATATTTTTCTATGCATTCAGCCATGACATCGCTCACGGCCACTATGCAAATTTCCTACATTCACCTCAGAAGCAACTCAGAGCTCTGGAAGCTCTGGAAGCATATTGGACCCTTTGATCATATTGGTAAAGGGAAAACCTGGGAATGCATCTGTGTTTGAATGGATTATCATCTCAGTTCGACTGATGAGTTTAATATAGAGCCCAAGCTAAGGACTACTACAGTTGTTGTATTTTCTGATGCATTTTTGTTTCTCACTTGTGCACAGCGGATCCAACTACAGTTATCTACAAAACGAAAAAGGAGTAGTTTGACTACATTTGAAAAAACATTAACATAACTTCTTTTTGTCATTTTAGGGGTAGTTAATTATGACATATTTCTCGACAATGGCATTCCTTCCTGTACTACAACTTTTACCATTGTTTTGTCATATGTTTTGTTTTGCAGAACTGAATGCTCGACTGAAGAGACTGGACTCTCCTTCTTTATTTGGTGGGGACATACAAGAGCTGCAATTCCACGCAGAAATGCAGACAAGCAATCGACTCCATTTCAAGGTGCGCACCGACAACTCTTTCATTCCCTTTCTGTTAAACGCGGTTCTTGCTCACGCACGGACCTGCACTTTGACAAAATCAGAAGAAACTGAGAGATACATTTGGTGAAGTCAAATTAATTTGCAAAAGCAGCTTTTTTTTTTTTAAATCAAAGGATGTTGAACACAAGCGCTGTGCAGAACAAACGAGGAACAAAAATAGCCATGTTTGCGACAAAGTACAAACATGACCATGAGATTGGAGGCAACGCTCACACTGCCTATACGGTTGCTTCCTTTCCCTCAGATCTATGACCCCAACAACAAGAGGTTCGAGGTCCCTCATGAGCACGTCCGTACCGTCAACAGTGACCATTCCAGCCCTATCGACAACACACTGAGCATAAGATACAACCCCTTTGGCCTGTCTGTGAGAAGGAGTGATGGCGGCCAAGTCCTGTGAGTGTTCACTATGTGTGTTTGTACCATGTGTACTGGTCTGTGTTGGATAGGAGATAGTTTATAAGAACTACACTATTACACTGTTTTCCTTGTGGACAGTGACCGACTCTTCTAACGTTAATAGTCATTTCATCTAATAATGAGTGGTACTATAGGTTGACTTCAGTGCTGCAGTACCTGTGGGGAACCAAGTCATCTTAAACACTGCTCATATATGGTGTACGTTCTCCACAAAACTGTTCATGTATTGTTTGCTGTAGGGTTTCTTTTTGTTACAGTTGTCTTATGTTTTAACCTGTCCAGCACAGTCGAGTGAATGCAAACACAATTAAAATGTCTTATTGCAATGCAAGGTAAAACAGCTAAATTAACAGCAGATAAACGCAATCTCCAGACATTAAACAAGCAGACGAATGATATGTAAATAATGATGGCGATATCTCATCTGCACGATGGAGCTGGCACACTAGGAATCAGCTTGCATTTAGGACCAGTACCCAGTAATCATCACCTTATTGTCCAGATAGAACCAAATCTTTGGTGGCAACAAAGCTTCTTTCAATGTACAAGACTTTTACTTTACAGTGTCCTAAAATAATTGTTTTCCACTGTGAAAGTCCACATAATTATTGTCTTTGAAACCCTTCAGCTAGAGCCACACATTACCAGTAGAGCAAGTGCCACTGTTATCTAAAACAACAACCTTTGGTTTCTGTCACTAAAAGCAGGTGCATCAAGCAGTATTGTTGTACTCTCAACACTGCACATGACCTTCAGCCAGAAGCCATGAGATTGCTTTTATGATCCCTTGGTAAAATCTCTTTGCTATTTATGAACTGGATTGCAGTAACTTTATTCAACTTTAACAACCTTGTCTTGAGGATGATACTTTAGGTCAAACACCGCAATCACGTTTCTGTGGTGTGATGAGCCAGACATTGGTTTTTATTATGACTAAAATTAAACTTTATCAATTCCAAAAGTCACAACTACTCCTGGGCATTACAAACACCATATCTTTATGAGTTAGGACAGCTAAAGGTAAGGGCTGAGGAACACACCCTCTCCATGATACATACTGGGTGGCTGTGGCTCAGGTAGTGAAAAAGGTTCATCCTTGGTTCCTCCACCTGCCAGTGTCCTCGGGTAAGACACTGAACCCCAAGTTGCTCTGGATGGCAGGCTAGCATCTTGCATAACATCATTGATGTGTGTGTGTGAATGGGAAACGTGTGGACTGTGTACTTTACTTCTGAAGTTAGTGCAGCTGATGGAAAAACCTAAAAATCCCATATTAACATAAATGAATTTGAACATTTGTAAAACGTCCATGTGTGCGTAAACAAAGAACCAGTATTTAGTTTATAAGTAAGCCATGTTCCAATAAAGGAGGCCAGATGGTTACAGTGTAACTTTGTTGATGCATAGTTAAACTTTAACTGGAAAATAATTAACAAGTGGAAAGTTTCAGCTAAATTTATACAGCTTTGCAATATGTTTATCTATACTGTATTCATTTAATAGTTTGATATGGCCTGTCTTTGTTCAAACCCATTTACATCAAGCAGAGTAAGTGATATTTAATAGAGAATTCATGTGATACAATAATCTGCCAGTCTGGAGGTTAATAACTTCCTGCTTTGCAGCTGTTATCATTACTGTAGAACTATTTAATAACATTTTTATAAAAACGCAAGCAATACACTACCAATAAAAAGGCTATAACTTGATATGATAACATAATAGAATGATAGTCATGCTCACTCTGATAGTGATACCTAGATAGTGTGCCGGTGTTCTCTTCTCATAATAAAATTGACTTGTAAATAGACATGTTCATTAAACACATGCAGTCATTCACAGTCATCCTATTTGCCTCGACAGCATTAAGTAAGTCTGTGTCATATGATTCAATGAAGTCACTGATGGAACTATTTTTTCAGCTATTTGCTATCATGACTATTAAATAACAATGTATATTTACTAAGTTTATATCCTTTACTTGAATGCTTTGACAGCTACTTGCAGCTCCAGCAGCCTGAGTATTTCAGCTACCATTGTATGTCTTGTTTTGAAGACTAGAAAAATACTACTCAGCAGGCTTATTAGACCTTGATGGGATGGTCTGTCTTCTCCTTGGTTTTTCTTTCCACAGCTCAACTCCTCCACGCGTCCTTGTCTCGGTGCCACTCCCACTCTCGTCTCCTCTCGCTGCAACTCGCTCTCATTTTCTTTCTTACTTCTTTGTCTCTCACATTTTCTCTCTCTCTCGCCTGCCTTTCCAACGGTCTCACTCACATCAGTCTTTCTCCTCACTTCCCGAAGATGATCTGTTCGGTTTTTTTTTTGTCTTTTGCTTTCAAAGGTTTGACACAATGGGTCCACTGGTGTTTGCAGACCAGTACCTACAGCTGTCTGCAAAGCTTCCATCCCATAATATTTATGGCCTGGGAGAGCATGTCCATCAACAATATCGCCATGACACAAACTGGAGAACTTGGCCCATTTTCACCAGAGATGCTTTCCCTAATGGGGTAAGGAGGATGCACTCATCCACTGCTATAGACATATTGTGTGCACAAAATCTAGGTTTTATGTGTATCTGCTAGTGTGACATGCTTACATGTGTCCCCTACATGTGTATTGTCCTTCTCAAAGGGCTTATAATTGAATTAACTGTAAGCAGATTAGGCTGTGAAGTCATATCCTCAGTTTCAGTGAGTGTCACCCCTCCTGCGTCTCACACCTCTTCCCTCTGTCCCCTCATCTCTCTCCACCTTCCTTGCAGGGAACACATAACCTCTACGGACACTATCCATTCTTCCTCTGTATGGAGGATGAGAGCGGTCAGTCATTTGGGGTCTTTCTCATGAACAGCAATGCCATGGGTAAATACATGCACACACATGCAAGAACATACGGAGGTACTAGAATATGCACAAACACACGCACTGTCCTCGGGAATGTGCACAGAGACCAAAGCAGGCATTTTGAGAGTGGAAGCTGTACACACTACATACAGTTGCACTGATATATTGCCTTATGGACGCAAACATGACAAACTGCATGATCATACGATGTAATACTTGCACAAAGCACCCACTTATGCATACATTGGCAGCTAGAACGTTGGGCGAAAAAAACAACCTTTTTCAACATGGTTCAAGGGCAGATGAACCACAGTAATGCTTCATCCTCCAAACACAAATGGATCTACTGTTGCCTCAATCAAAGAATTGTGCTGACAAATCAAAGAGAATATTGCATGGCTGTTTTATCCCATGAAGGAGATGACTGAAAGCACTGGGAATACCCACTGACATGTTTCTCTTGCTCATGTCTATAGTCTTATACAAAAGCTTTTTTTTTTTTGTTCTTGTGGACTGCCTTGACTGATGCATAATGTCTGAACAAAAAAAAAAAAAAATCCTCCAAAGAATAAAAACAGACAAAGAAATTTGTCAAAATAGCGATTCACAGCTGCTTGACAGGTCATGTTAGCATTATGATTGATAGTTAAGAATAATATTAGGATTAAGCTTGCAATGTCTTCATCTTCTTCCAGAGGTGACTCTGCAGCCTGCCCCAGCGGTGACCTTCAGGACTATTGGAGGAGTCCTTGACTTCTACATCGTCTTCGGATACACACCAGAGCAAGTGGTGCAGGAGTTCCTTGAGGTGATTTTCTAAATTTACAAATGTGTGACAGAATTTCTGGGTAAATCTGTGGTGTAAAATTGGTTTGCGAGTTGCCTTGTCACAGTATTCATGTTAAAAATATGTCCAACTATGCTGTCCAGCTCATTGGCAGGCCAGTTATTCCTCCCTACTGGTCACTGGGTTTCCAGCTCTCTCGATGGAACTACGGCAGCCTGGCTGAAGTTAAGGCAACAGTGGAAAGGAACCGTGCCGTCAGCCTCCCATATGTAAGTCTTCTTGCTTTGAATTCTGTTTCTGTTCATTTTTAAAGTGTCTTCATGCATTCTGTATTTTATCTGGCTACCACTGCCCCCACTCACATCTGTGGTTTTGTCCTCATATTCTCAAGATAAACTGTGGAACAACTTTTTTTTTTTCACAATTTTTACCTTCTTTTAGTATTATTTTGTATTTTTTTATGTCGTGAATTTCAGTGTTGTTTGCACTTTCACACTCAGCATCTTAACTATATCATAAATCTCAAACATGTAACATTTTTGTCACGCATTGGCCTGCACTCTATTGCAATACAATAAAAAAAAACAAAAAAAAAACAGTATAATAAACTCCTGTCAAAGTTGATGTAATTACAAACAACGTGAGAAAATCCTGCATGTGACTTGGTTTAATTGATACTGGTTTGTCTTTATAGTCATTTATTTTCTTTTGCAAAGCAGGGAATGCAAACTGGGGAGAAAACACAAGCAGGTTTTTGAATTTGACCTCAGATGTCTAATGTCGGGAGGCATTGGCAGGATTTTTCTTTTCCCAAAAAAAATCTGAATTTTAAAAGCCAATGGTCTGAAAAAAACGTAGTGATAATGCATTGTATGTATAAAGGGGGATTTTATTATTATTTTTTTTATAGATGCTACCACAGCTTTATAGCTTTTAGGGGGGGAAGTGAAGGTAATCGATACTTCACCTTGTGCACCCCTTGTTAAATTTGAACCACTCATGCACCACCGTGTGGTTCCAGAGGCAAGAGCCTTAACCACTACACTATCTGTGGAGACGTGATATGAAGGTTGAAGCAGGAGTTCGACAGACAGTCAGAGTGATAGGGATGGCCTTTAGCTTAGACGGGGTAATCCAGCTTTCTGTCAAATAATGGAGAGTCTGCTGGGCTCTATAGGTTCAATCCCGGGACCACTATTTTTCAAGCGTCACTGAATGTTAGCGCTGATCAAAGATCAATCGACCGAGTTCCTTTCATTATCTCATTCATCCTGATCTGAATGTTAAAACTACTCCAACACCTCTTCCCTTCTGAGACATTTGATAAATACCAGTTGTGGTTGACATTTTCTTGGGAATGAGCCTTGCTGCTTATCTCTGTCGGCTCTGTGAATAGTAACTGTAAGAAGTCCCTCCCATACGAAGCGCCAACTTGATGTACTTTTTATTCTTTAATTACCAAGGTAAACTCCTAATCTTTATGCGTCCCTGTAAAACACTCCAACTGTTGCACAACTCAGCAGCACCAATCAAGGATGTGATTTGAACTCAGTCTTATCCAAAGATCAAATACAAACAAATTTCCCACCCATCCCAATATTTCACTCTAATAATCTCCAATCTCTCTTTCATATCCAAAGACATTAGGATGCAGCTGCTTCCTCTCCTGCTGTACTCAGGGACATGTTTGATAACCACTAGATAGACCACAGAGGGTATTATCACATTCTCCTTAATATGTCTGGAGCTGATTACCATTAGAGGAAGGATCTGGCAGAGCCTTCCAAACCATCTGCTCCATTGATATGAAGTAGATTTTGGCAGGCAACAGACAGACAGAGCAAGCATAAAGTCACACCCTGGCAAAAGACGAAGAATGTGTTAACATTCCCATTGTCCTCCCAAGGTTTAGCAGCACATTAGCAAAGTTGTTTGCACTCATATCAGGTCTCTAAAAGTCCAGCAAAGGCAGGTCAACAGACAATCTGGCAGCTACTTTTTTTTTCTTCCCAGTGAGGCTCAAATGGCAAATGTTTAATAGTGCTTTTATTAGCTATGCTGAGATGGGAATATACTGCGAGAAGGACACATTCAAGTCAAACTGAAGATGCTGTTTTTTTTTTTTTAGTGGATGCGCCTAAGTTATGTGCAGAAGCGAAAACACGAGTGGGTGCATTTAAGAAGTATTAAGAGCGATTTTGAATATATTACAGTCATGCAAGATGCAAATGTGATTTTAATAGATGGAAGCCATGCCAGCATTTTAGCATTTTCAATTAGGCTTTGAATATCTAATGACATTGAACCTATTTTAAGTAAACTCATCACGGTATTTATAAAATGCACAAGTCTCAAAACAAGACTAGGAAACAGATCATTTATGGAACATTTTAGAAACGTTGGATTAGGTTTTTCCTAAATTATAAGATATGAATAGGTATTGCACGTGCACAAGGCCCTCATACTGACATAATTTTCCGTCTCCCTTTGCAGGACATCCAGTACACTGACATAGACTACATGGAAGACAAGAAAATTTTCACCTATGACAAAGAAAAATTCAGTGAGCTGCCTCAGTTTGCTGAATACCTCCATGAGAAGGGACAGAAATACATCCTCATCCTGGTAAGATGCATTTCTTTGTTAGTAAAACAATTTGTGTATTTGACACATTAACAAAGAAGTTAAACATTGTACACCCCAGTGCTCCTACAGAAAATGCTGCTGACAGTTTACAATGCATTTCAGGGTTTGGGCGAGTTCTAAATCTTGTACTACAGGCCACATGTTGGTGCTGTAATGTCATGTTGATGCCCATCAGCCATAATGAAGAGTGTTTTTCATCAGCAAATGATTTAAAAAAAAATAAATAAATAAAATAAAACAAAAAAAAAAAAACACTACCAATTTTTTTGTATTACTACTGGTGCAGACCTCATGTTATGATTAAACATGTGTTTTTTGGGTCTGCTACATGAGAGAAAAAATTCTTGATTAAAAACTCATCAGAAACAGCAGTTCTTCCTTTATTTAAAGATCCTTATGAGTGTATTCTTTTGCCCACAGGATCCTGCAGTGGCCACTAGTAAGAGGTTGGGGGGCGCTCCATATGAGGCCTATGACCGCGGAACCTCGAAGAACGCTTGGGTCACTCTTTCAGATGGGAAAACTCCTCTGCGAGGAGAGGTGAGTTACATTTTAGGTGCAAAAGGTTTTTAATAAGCGAGTAAAATGAGACCTGTAGGACTCAACCTGAAAATTGAGTTCTAACAGAGGTGTCAAGAGGTGCTACCCATTTATTGCTACACATTCATATACTGTAAAGTAAAGAAGTAAAGATATAAACCTGTAGAGCATAGAGGGGCATACTGATTTAACAAAAAAACAGAAAACAAAACAAAACAAAAAAAACCCCCATCAAACTCTAAATTTAGTAGAGAGCGAGAAAAGAAAAAAAATTCAATTTTGATACACAAAGTAAGATTTTGTGTTAAATGAAAGGGAGTTTAAGCTTTTGAAATTAACATTTTTGTTGCATTTCATACCTTCTAAATTTACTACTGGATTTGCTTTTTTAGCCTGAATACTCTCGAACACTTCAGTGATACTATTGATGCTTACTGTTCAAGTTTTGAAAGTTATTCAGATTATAAAACAACAAAACGGAAAGGACCCACTTAAAACCTGCAGTTTGAAAAGACAGAAATGCTTTTGAGCGGCATCTCAATGAATCTTCACAGCCTCAGGCCACGACCTAAAAATGAGTAATAAGTAATACTTATCAATGTTACTTGCTCAAAGTAATGAAGGTCTTCCATTTATCCATCCATTTATTGATTAACTTTACCCGCTTTACTGTCCAGAGGGTCTCGGTTGCGGGTGGCTGGAGTATATCACAGCTGACGTTAGGCGAGGGGCACCCTGGACAGGTCTCCAGTCTATCACTGGGCTAACACAAAGAGACACACTACCATGCATGCTCACACTTACACTGAGGGCCAATTTAGACTTAATAATTAACCTGCCATGTATGTCTTTGGACTGTGAGAGGAAGCTGAAGAAGAGTGAAAACATGCAAACTCCACATAAAAATGCACCGGCCACCGAGCCGCTTCAAACCCAGAACCTACTTCTTCAAGACACTTTGAACCAGTGGATTCTGACTGCAGAAACTCACACAATCAGCAGACAGTTTTACAAGAAACCACTCCTCACTTTAACAGTTTATGTGCTACTTTCACCTCATAAACAATAATGAAGCATTCTTATAACACCATAGTCTGAACACATCGCTGGCTACAGTTTTGCTTTGGTGGAATAGATACTCATCATGAGTCTGAGGAGACTGCACTGGGTTTTAGGCATATTGATAAACCATTAATGAGAGTCAGCATTAGTTCCCATCATCCACAGAAATCAAACTGTGTTGCAAGTCAGTTACATTTTTGCGTATTTGATTTTTGGCACTACACAAAACATCACGTAACATAAACATAAATATATCCATCTGCTATGTGCATGTGCGACTGGTTCACATCCTCCATTAAACCAACTAATATTCCATAATGGAAGTTCGAGCGGAGTTTCTTTTTTTCTTTATTTTTTTTCATCCTTTTCCCCACAGAGCACGTTTTTAAAGCTCAGTGGAGGTGGGGGAGTAAAAGCATGTTGCTCCCATGCTTTTATAGTGTTGCTTTTGATTACGCACACGATTAAGCTCGGTCCCTCTGCTAATCGCTTTTTCATGCCGTTTATTGCGGGTCAAACATATGCATTGATTCCGCATTAGTGTTTAATCTTAAAATGTTCTGCATCACCACATCACAGATTAGGTGTGCAAGCGTGTATGTGTGTGTGTGTGTGAGAGAGAGACAGAGATTAAAAAAAAAACACACACACAGTCCGTGTGTTCATCTATGAGTATCCATTTCTCTAAATAAAAAGCCATACATAGCTCTTTGTGCTTTATGTTTGTGCACGCATGTGTGTGATGATAATTGATTCTAGTTTATTTCCATATGAATGCATGTGTCCTGGTTATGAAAACAGTGGGGTCTTTGCAGAAAGACCTTTTGCTGTCACTGTATCAGTAATAAAGGAGATGCAGCGACGGGCTGGTATTTATTCTGCTTTTAAGACAGCTAATTGCCTCCAAAGATAAGGATGAAAGCTTTTTTCCTGGTGGCCCATATGTTTCAGTGTGCGAGTAAAATCATAGCAGGACTTCACTCACACAGATGAATATTTCTGTTCAGACCACAGACGTAAAAATGGATGGGAGTAAACAAAGTAGCGGGGTGAGAAAAGGGAATCTGTGTGGGTTTAAAGGCAGGGATGACAGACAGAAACATGGGCAGAGAAAAAGGCAGGTGCAGGCAGACAGACAGACACAAATAATAGATTAGAGGGGAAATGTGCAGGGAGACAGACTGGCTGTCTTGCTGAGTGGCACGGTGACAGGGCCATACACAGGGAGCCAACCAGAGTGAGAGACAAGAGACAAAAAGACAGATTATCAGGTACACACACACACACAAAAGAAGGTAGACACGATGGACGGTAGAAAGACACTTTGGAGAAGAGGGACAGATAGAAACAGGTTGGAGAGACGAGAGACAGACGAGTAATAACACAGATAGGCAGATTGACAGGCAAAAGAGCATAAAAAAAAACAGAGATAGAGTGAGATATGCAGCTACAAATGTCAAAAGATTTGTTGAAAGTGTTTACCCTCTTGTCAGTATTAGTACGCAGCTGGAGATGACAAAATCTGGAGTTAAAGGAAGGAATGGCTTAAAAAAAAAAGAAAGATGGCATCTGCGAGCGACTATCAATAAGCTCTGACCTTGGAGTTCTGACCACCTGCCAAAAACATCTGCCTATAAATCTCTCTGTGTGAGCGCATGTGTGCGCACGCTCACATGAGCGTACGTAAGCGTGATTCATGTCTTCGCTACAAACCGGGTTGTAAAGTTATTGCCGGTGGAAGTAAAGGTAAAAGATAGCTCGAGTGGAGCAACCTTGAGATTTAATATCTACTGTGCTCTGCAGAAAGGGTGCACACACAGAAATGCACACACACACACACACACACACACACACACAAAATCTCTGCCTTTCTCTGTGGATTAATCATTTTTCTCAATACATGTCATTAAGGACGACTTCTAACACACAGTCACGTCTAGAGATTTCTATTGCATTATCGATTTCTCCTCTCCTCTGTTCTCTTCCTCAACTCATCTGTCTCTTTATCCCCTTTCTCCTTTGCCATCTCTCCCTCATCAATCCCACCCCCTCCTTTACTCCATCTCTCTTCTGTTCTTTTTTTATTTAATGTCATTTCCACATATCTGAACTGTTTCACCAGCACCTTCACAGGAACAGTTTTTGTTTCCATGGGGGGGCTCACTACTCCAAAACATTTCAGCTGGTCATTGCCTTAGCATATTATTTACATGCACTGTATTCCACTGTTTAGACAAGCTTGTGACTTTGCCCATAAAGTTCATAAAAAGTGCATATAAACAAACTGCATTTGACATCTTCTAACTCACAGGTGTGGCCAGGAGAGACCGTATTTCCAGATTACACCAACCAAGACTGCATCAACTGGTGGGTGGATGAGTATGCCAGACTGCACCGGGAGATCAACCATGATGCCCTCTGGATTGTAAGTTGGTTATAAAATACATCAAATGATGGTGTGCATTCACTGATGAGCAGTTTCATATGTAACAATTCCAAGCTGGGCATTATTCTCCATCTCATAACACACAGCGAAGGGCAGTGAGCTTGTATGTTTCTTTTGAACTTTCATTGGCTGTGGGTTGAACACCGGGGCCATGAGAAGAACCAACTAACAAAAAAAGAACTGACATTGTGCTGTTCATGATTCCTCATCTAAAAATTTGGTTTGATTCTCATTATTTAGACTCTTTGCTACAGTACACACAGTTTCCCATTATAGCTTTATCTCAATACCCAGGTCACTTTACTAATTCTTATCTTGAAACAAACAAAAAAAGTGAATGATCAGCATGTTATCATATACTAGAGGAATCCTGGACTCACAACACTGTCATAGCATCTCATAGATAGCTGTAATTACTTATTAAAATGATAATTTGATACTTACAGATGTGCTTTATCAAACTTATCCTCATACTCAAACGTATACACTTGCAGGACATGAACGAGGTGGCTAGTTTCGTGAAAGGATCGATAAACGGCTGTGCTGATAACAAATTCAACTACCCTCCTTTCACTCCAAGTAAGTCGCCTTATTTTCTACGTTCTTAGTCATAATCAGTGTGAGATATCTGCTGTCCTTATGCAGTTTTGATACCAACAACACGTGTTCCTTCAGGGATGTGGCTGTGTCTCAAACCTTCCTCCCACTGTTTGCTTGCCCTTGCTTACAAAACAAATCTATAGTTTATGACAGCCTGAACAAAGTACTCTAAGGTTACCCTAATACAAAGAAACAGAGGTTGTCACAGCTGTGCAGCTTGTAGCCTAAATCCTGTGCACACGCTGATAAATTATCCACAATAGCTCATAAAGTAAGTTCAACTGTAGAGGAAAACTCATCTAAAATAGTGAGTCCCTGGTGGAGAATTCTGAAAATGACTCTTCTGCCATGTCTTTTATTCCGACTGTGTCCCAGACAGGATGATCATAACTGGAAAAGGCATGCTCCCCAGATGCCACCATTTTTATTGCACTCCTCCTTAGTCATCCTCTTCCTCCATCGCTCTTCCTTCTCTCATTTCCTCATTGTTCCCACTTCCTATTGCAGTATACATCAACGTCTCTCTCGCTCCTTCCGTCCCCTTCTTCCTCTTTATTTTTTTTCCCCCGTCATTGCTCTACTTCCCTCACCGCACCCTATATTTTGTATTCACTTCATACCTCGTCTCACCTTGCACCATCTCTTCACCTCCTTCATCTTTTCTCTCCCCCAGGAATTTTGGATGAGGTGATGTACAGTAAGACTCTGTGTATGGATGCCAAGCAGGCCTGGGGGGACCACTATGATGTCCACAGTCTCTATGGCTACTCTATGGTGCTGGCTAGTGAAAAGTAAGTGCATCCATAATCAATGACAGGAGCAGTTTGGCCAGCTTGCGCTATGGAGGCCAACTTGCTGCCACCCCTTCAGAGCAATGAGGCATTGGCAAACTCTAAATGCACTCCAACAGTGTAACATGCACAATCTCCAACATCAAGTGCTGTAGAATCAGAGGGTATTGAGCAATGGCCCTGGAACAGAATTATGGAGCTGACATGCAAAAGTGCAACAGAGAAATCTGTCAGTTCAGTGCAGTGCAGTGACTTATGCCCTCCACTAAATCATTGCCTGTGACTCCTGCAGACCAATTGAAAGTTGGATCCCATGTGATATGTGCAGAAATATGTTTTAATGAGCTCAGTTCCCAGGGTGCTTGAATGAATTTCTCATCTGGGTCTGGCACTGAAGCAGTTTAAAGAACCAGTGTTTACGGATCTAATAGAAGGTCTATTAGTGGGAATGCAATAAAATATTCATAATTGTGTTTTCAGCAGTGCACAATCACCTGTAACTACAAATTGTTAGTTTAGAATGAGTCCTTCACATCTACTCAGGGAACAAATTGCCGGTCATGGAGCCGATTGTGTTTGGCATGTCGTTTCTACAGGAACCCAGAACAGACAAAACAAACGCTGGTTTTAGAGAGGACCTTTTTTGCATTTTACTTTGAAGAAGCATCCGCCGTGATTTCTCCTACATGCTTAAAAGGGAGGGTTGCAAACTGGAACCTCACTGTTGTGTGCCACTAAATCCAACACACTGGACCTTTAAGGTTCCAATATGTAGATAAAACATTAAAAGGCGCATCAGTGTAATCATAGGGGTTAATCACTGAGGTAGGGTTAGGATCTAGGTGATAAAATACTAGTGATTTGTAAAATAAATACTTTAACAAGAGCAAAAAGAAAATTGTTTGATAAAATGTTTCACTTAACTGCATTAGATGCATTTTGACATGAAAGTGCAACAAAAAGCTGCAAAGTTCAAGAACAAGCCTTGACATAAAATGCTTCACTAAGTTCAAGGATTTATTCAAGATCAGTTTATTTACTGTGTTGTACTGACGTTACATGTGGACTACTTCAAAGTTGATTTTACATGTTTACTTTATGTAATTCTTTATGTAAAGTGAAATCATTCCTTTTTTCTTTTCTTTTTTTTTTTTTTAAATTTCGGTAAATTTTCTATGTTGCATTGAGATTAAAGTTACTACATCAGTGCCTTCATAAATATAGTGGTTCAATTCAATGTTAGGTGGTTAAGTTAAAAATAAACCATCTTTACGAAAAATAGGTCAGTAAATATAGGTCTTTATTAAAAATAGGTCTCTCTTTATTAAAAACAGGTCATTCTTTATTAAAAATAGGTCATTAAAAATAATTGATAATGGCTAAAATTAAACATTTTATTGTGATAAATGGCTAAGCCGTAGACTGAAGTAGGGAAACTCATGAATACATGGATATCAGCGAGTTGAACGCATAGAGCTTGATTACAATTGGCCTATTATACCTACAAATCATTTCACTTTAAACATAATGCCTTGTGCATTGTGCATGCAGGTGGAACGCCTGCTTTTGCATATCCTACATTCAGGTTGCCTGTTAAGTATGCAATGCACAAGTTTGCATTGCCTCTATAACTGCGTTTAGGTGTCACACAAAGAATACAATGAAGTAAGTCTTGTCTGGTTCAAAGCAAACGCAAACCAGCACAGAGCAGCATGAGAGTAGCAGAGAAAGTTCATCGGAGCACATCACATTCGTCCTTCAAAGACAAATCTGATGGAACCAGCAAAACAGGATAATCAAGCCTGGGATATTTTGTGTTCTCCACAAAACGCAGACCACTTAAATGTCACCGAGGTATAGAGGCTGTAGTCATATTCATCTCCATAGGGATTTCTATCGTCTCCAAGCTCTCGGCCTGTCATCTCAAACAAGGCTCAAGTGACATCAGTTGCCAGTGTCCTAATATGCACTGATGGTGATGCTTTGGGAAATTGCATCAATTAGAAAGCAGCACACACACACCTGCACCGGTGGTTTTTCAGCTGATGGAAAACAACACCTCGTAAAATGAACCCATTGCAATGCACACCCCTTGATGCAGATAAGTACGATTTTATATGTTGAGGTTAAAAATGAAAAATTCACAAGCTTGCTCCCTAAAGCCAGAGAAGCAAATTCCCCAAGATGCTGATGAAATTCTAGGTTCCCATTAGATATCACAGTATCTCAGGTCAGTATTAGAAAGGTTTCTTCACTTCTTTCCCCACTTATCCAACAATACAGTGCCACATATTGTAACATTCTGCAGCTATTGTGAGATGTTCAGATGTACCTCGGGTGCCAATAAAAATCAATGCATATAGCCACTCTAACCTTTAAGGTATTGCTTTTTACCTTAATGTATCCTCGAGGTTCCTTTATACTATTTCTGCACAGGGAGAAGGGTGTCTTTCAGAATGATATTATGCCACAGATTCCCCGCTGTCTTTTTTTTGTTTTTGTGGATCATTTCTCCAGAGGTACATCATTACCTCTCACAACAACAAAGTGTATACTGCAAAATGTACACACAATGTTCGATAAAGAAAAACACAGCACTTGCTTACACGTGGCCTCACACAGGCATTTGCACTGGAGACCGTGACATAACCTGTGAAGTTGATTTGCTGACTCACTGCTCCTTGTATTAGAGCTAACTCATCTTTCGTTTGTCTCCTTTCTTACACTCTCCCTCTTTTTCTACCTCCGTCCACTAATTAAAATGTATTATTGGCAGGAGACACATTTTGTAAACATCATCAGGGCTTTGTATTGTCATGGAAATCAATGCTGCTTTGATTCTCCTGAAACAAAATAATAATGTACAGTGGGGTTGGGAAAGTACTACCAGTCTGACTGTGTCCCTGTGACATACCTCTTAATCTTTATCCTCGCTGTGAGCATGTGTGTTTGTGTATGTGGGTTTGATATCTGTTTCTCCCTTGTGCTCTGTCTTTTTTTTTCCTGTCCCTATGTCCTTTTTTAATCTTAATGACCTCTGTCTCTCTCCTTGCTGCCTCCTCTCCATCCCACAGAGCTCTGCAACAAGTGTTCGGAGGAAACCGTAGCCTGTTGCTGACCCGCTCCTCCTTTCCAGGTGTGGGGAAATATTCAGGTCACTGGCTGGGGGACAATGGTGCCAATTGGAACGACATAAAATGGGCCATCCCTGGCATGCTAGAGTTCGGGCTTTTTGGAATTCCCTATGTGAGTAGCAAACCTTCACAGAGGGTCAAATAGTGTTCATATCATGCTTGAGGTAAATGAGTTTGACAAGAAAAAACTATTCTCCGTCTGGCTAACCAGCTGCATGGCAGGGCTTAATGGAACTACAAGGAACCAATGTACCTAGGTACACTACATATATATATAGAGTTTTTTTTTTTTAAAGAGACAGAAATGCTACGATGTATGTAGATTTGCTACAAGAAGCTCTTGTAAAAAAAATCTGAGAACATTAGCTTCAGCCAGTCACAGCTTT
The DNA here is from genome assembly GCF_000690725.1 of Stegastes partitus. NCBI lineage: Eukaryota > Metazoa > Chordata > Actinopteri > Pomacentridae > Stegastes > Stegastes partitus. Next base: position 224,665 of record NW_007578116.1, on the reverse strand, counting down.
GGATCTGTTTCACTGGATCGTTCTGGCAATGGGATGGCTCTCTCTTTTGCCTTTTTAAAGCGTATTCAGCTGCTAATTGAGATCTATGTTGAGACATAAGCATTAAGACAGAGGGGCCGGCAAGAAAAAGTATCTCTGGAATGAGATCCATTAAGCTGTCTGGAAGAACACTGGTTCTCTTTGCGGGAACACCACCACATCCAACAACACACTCGGGAGGGGAAACACACACACACTGCTAGTCAGCACCCAAGTACACTCTGCACTGTTTACTTGCATGTGTGTATTTCTAGTGCGCAGAGGGCAAACAGTAGTAAGAAAACAACAGGGGGTCGGACGCACATGCAAACACACACAGACACACACGAACACATGGACACACACACACACTCCTCCAGCTGTGCACGTCAGGTGGTCTTATAGATGCCAACTACTCCTGGTGGGACTATGTCAGGCATATTTTCGGTTCTTCAGCACACACACACAGAAACAAAGAGAGAGAGAAAGCAGGAGAAACGGGATTTGGATCGATTCCCTCCCATTGAGTCTGTTGTAAAATGTGGCCAGTAGTAAACAATAGAAGGCAAGCAGTCTCTGTGGACTGGCCTTTGACGGAAGTCTCCTTCTTGGACTCCATTGTGCAATTAATGTAAATAAAGATTACTGTCCACATCTACTGTCTGCCAGTAAATCTTGACTGAATTGAACCAACATCAAGAAAAGGTATTTCAAAAGACAAATATATGGCCAGTTATTGCTTTCGGTGTCACTTTTTTTTTTTAAGTACTGCAGGAGATTTGTTGACTTCCACTTCAGGTGTCTCCCCTCTGAAGGTCCCTGGATTGACATTAATAATGCAGAGATGCTTTATTTTATTCTCAATATCTCCAAATGGACTCTGCAACATCCCCTGTTCTCTGACAGTGTTTCCCATATCATTGCAGCGCCAAAGAAACAAAGCAATAAAATGAAAAATAAAGGCACCCCACAACATTCTCCTGTTCTCCGACTTTTTCAAATGGCATTGCAGCTTTATGTTTCTTATAAAACAACATTAAGGACACCGGTGGAAATATGCTGTCGGTTCTGGCTAAATGTCAACCTGTCATCTCCTCGTGTTTCAGATCGGCGCTGACATCTGTGGCTTCTTTGATGACTCCAGCGAAGAGTTATGTCGTCGCTGGATGCAGGTGGGGGCCTTCTATCCCTTCAGTCGGAATCACAACGCTGAGGGCTACAAGGTACTGTAAAGGCATTTTGTCCTACAATTCTTATATTAGACTGTCAGCTTTAGATTTATGAATCACACGGCCGCCGTTTGGTCTGAAGTGCTGCGGGGTGTACCCCTCATTTCATAACACTGTATAGGTGCTATAAACTGCAAGCGGTTAAAAATATAAACTTCTTTCGGTAGCCATTACACCGGCGCGAGTACAACTGTGTGATAAAACGGGAGCAGTGGGACCTCAGATTTTGGGTTTAACACTGGGATTGGAAGCTGTTGAAAATCATAACAGCTGCCGAGGGCACTGGAGCATCTGAGCCTGAAGTAAAATGTAGCTTGGGAGCTCAATGCTACACTGATGCTACTCAAAGTGGTTGCGATATTAGTGAAATCTAGCGTTAATGCTAAATTAGGTTAAATGAATATAATTTGATGTGCCATACGGTGGATAAACGCATCGTAGAATATCAAGGCAGCTTCAGCTTATGTGGCACCCATAGGCTGGGTAGTGTTATAATCTCCTCAACTTGAACAGTGGGTTTAGTTGCGTATGTAGAAAGTGATGTCTTTTTTGGTGTCTTCATTTTCCTGAGATTCGAAATCACGCATTATTATTATGATTTTTTTTAATGAACAATAATGTGGCCTCATTAAATCCTAACCTCATGAGTTCAAACTAGCCAAAAATGTAATAGAGCCCCTGGTTTTAGGTCAAACATACCAGATTTGCCCAATTTTACCCAATTTCAGAGCAGACCATGAGGATAGATTTGCCTCATCTATGCAGCTTCATAATGCAGAGAAATCCAACCAGCCTTACCGTATATAGTTACAGCTTCTAAGCTATGACCGGACAATCACTCGTCAGGGGAACGATTTACAGAATGGTCAATAAGGTCAGGTAATTTAAAACCTTTTCTAGGTCAAAGCACACTTGATTCATAATGACAACCCCTTTCAACAGGTTGAGAAAAAATCATTTTGTATTATAATGAAGATAGAGCGATATTTATGTTTATCCTTTGCAAGCACAATCTAAATCTGAATGTCACATGTCAGATCAGGGGCTTAATGTCACAGAATGACACAGGAAAAGTGCCTGCTGAGCCTTTTAAAAAACAGTGTTTATGTTGCTGTTGAGCTATTTTCGTAGATGAGCACAAATAACTTGGGAGAAAAGTCGGTCTCCGGCGCTGAATAGCGTGAAAATTGATGCTCTCACAACATTCTTTATGTGACATTTCCATGCTCATCACCGCTGCAAAAATAGCAGAGCTGAGGTAAAGGGGGGGTAGATGTGGTGTGTGTGGGTGGGTGAGGGGTGAGGCGTGGGGTGTAGTATTTGCTGGAGGACAGGGACATGATGATGATGAATTTGATGTACAATTTCCACTAAACGAGACAGCTAACGTGTGACCTTTGCTTTGCCCTAATCATGGCACTCATCACACGCCCATGCAGGCCGGTCCAAACACGCACACACACACACACACACACACACACACACACACACAAACGCACGCACACAAGTTCTCATCAGACTCTCAGAGGTGCCGAGGGCATAAATGATTAGCCAGATGAGAGGAGCACGGCCTGTTAGCAGCTAATCACCCCTCTCACTCGCCACTATCACAGAAATTAAATCATACCTCTGTTTCTTTCTCTCCCTCTTCCCTTCATTTATTTTTCTTTTGCTCATTGTCTTTGCCAAAGCTACTTTCTGATTTGTCCTATGTAAAGTTAATTTATATTTCATTCATTTTGAATGACATGAATGTCCATTTATTTATCACAAATAAATTGGTAATGTTAAAGAAAATAGCTCTTTGGTTTTCTTTTCTTTGCCCGTTTTCGTCCATCTTCTTCACCTTTCCTGTCATTCAAACAAGTCGTCTCCAGTTGTGTTTGCAGCTTTGCACATTTTAAGTAATGAAAAAGTCAATAGAAATGCCAAAATTTTTATAAAAAACAAAAAGCCCTATTATTTTTTAAGAAACAACACAAACAAACAAAACATACGGTGGATATGACTTCTTTTAAAAAAAAAAATTTAGGAAACATTTGCATGTGTAGAGATGAAAGCACTTTTTTTTTTTCAACAAGTACTGACATAATTAACATTCACATGACTGTTTAGCTGTTTCTACTTCCTTTGTTGTCCTGGCCTTCATACAACATGAACGCTGCCTATTACCAGCTGACATTAAAGACAACATGCCCGATTAAAAACAATTCCTCAAGACTTCTTTCTATTTATCTCTCATTAATAGCAGAAGTTTTGTTTATATCTTCCTCTTCTTTGCAGTTCCCTAGCAGATGCCAAACAGTTGGTGTTGTTCCATTTCCACCTCTAGAATACACCGCCACCTTCTGACAATGCTAAAAAGTCTAGTTTATACAATCCAAAGCAGTTATTGAAACAAGTGTGATCGGCTTTTTTTCATTTCCATTTCAAAAATGAGTTTCACTCTTTCTTGACAGCTATATAGAACCATGGCTTCTTTTGTCCTTCCATCTCTTTCCATTTTGCTCGCTGGTAGATAAAAGACAAATCTTCATTTTATCTCCCCCATTTCCTCCCATCCATTAACTGCATCTGCTTAATCTGTCTTTCTGTCTCCAGCCTCAGGATCCAGCTGCATATGGCGCTGACTCACAGCTGGTGAACAGCTCCAAACACTACCTGACGATACGCTACACACTGCTGCCTTACCTCTACACACTCTTCTACAATGCCCATACCAAAGGGGAGACTGTTGTCCGTCCTGTCATGCATGAGTAAGTCATTCTTGATACTGCTTTAAGTCTGTACCAGTTTGCTCATTTGCATAAAGGAACTGATCATTTCAGAGCAAACACTATAGAAAGCAATGACATCATGTCTGGAGTAGCCTCTCTTTCTCTTCTTCTTTAACTCAATGTAATCTCTCACTTTCTGTCATCTGTCTTGGTAAAAGCATGTCACTGCAGTTTATTGAATATATCTGTATTTCTTCTACATTATAATGTGTTCTAGGAAACTCAAATCTTTCTGATTTAAGCTTCACTTTGTAAACACAGAAAAAAAGAATGCATCTGCACAGCCACTGATGTCACTGCAGTGTGATTTTATGAATAGTCGCTAAACAGAGTCTTTTAAAGTGATTTTTTTTTTTAGCCTTTTAGATGGAATATGTGCTATATAAAACTTTTAGTATTCACTCCTGCTGTTCCAAACATGTCTGAACTATCTGCAGCAGCTTCAAGTTGCTCAAGGACTCGCCTCTTCTGTCAAGCTGTGATGTTTAGCCCCGCAAACATCAAGAGCTTATGGGAAATCCATCAGTATATTACGATATGGGAGTTCATAAAAGGCCACTAAACATAAACATTTAATGTTTTTATCTTGAATTTTACCAATGCTCTACCAAATAAAATTTTAAAAAATGAATATAAAAAAAGAAATAGTAATAATAGAAAGGAAAAATAAAGTGAACTGAATGATAAACTGTTGAGAAAGCTTCTATTACACGACTTGAGCTTTAGTTATTCGGGTTGCTATAAATGTCAGTGGGACTTTGAATACAGTTATTTGACTTATACAGCCAGTCAGTTAAGGTTTTATTGTGACTCCCTACACAGTTAGGTATGTCTGGACAGGCTCTGCTGCTAGAGACAGCTCTTACAGAATCTAACCAGCGACAAAGATCCTGCTGAGAAAGCTAATCCTTCCTTAATAAACACGTGCATATCAGTCCTAGTTAAATCAACAAAATAGGAGACAGTTGGGGTGGTGAAAAGGGGCTGTGGCAGCACACGGTATTGGCATGATCATGAGAGTAAAACTGATAACATGAGCTGCTAAAAAGACCATACTGTCCAACCACATAATGGGATAATATGATGGGATGTTATCAGCTACACAGCTGTGAATTGTAAAGGATATTGCAAACAGCCGATGTCATTCAGCGAATACAAGCAAAACTCCAGTGCTCTTCCTGAATGTTTCATATCAGACTGAGACACTTGCATCAAGAGAATTGACCGTTTACAGCAGCTGGTTTTTACAGGTAGATTTGGCTCTGAGGGAGCTCTCAAAGAGTCCAATCAGCAGCGAGGATTTTGCGGAAAGGATTGGGCTCCCAAAAGAGCTAATCCCGTAAATCTAAATGATTGCTTGCTGCTTAGTAAGTATTAGCAAGGAGTGCATTAGAACCCCTAAAACAACTGAGCCACTGTGACGCACAATTCAGAATAACATAAGCCCTGAATGCTACCAAGCCCTTATCATCTGAAATGAACTCATCCAACATGTCAGCTAGTCTCAGATAAACATGTGGCAGAATACTCACAGTATCCCGATTCAAGAGAAACATTCAAAACAAAATTTGGCTAACCAGCATGTTGCAGTGTTTCCCCTGGGATGCTAGCAAAGCCCATCTTATCAGTGGACAAGACCTCATGTGAACATTTAGTGGGACTAAAAGACTCCTTGATGAAAAATAAATTTAAAAAATGGTATGAGCAAATTGTGCCTTAACTGTTTATAACAATCCATGTTGTTCTGGTTCCAGTCAGGACCCCTCCTCCTTGCAAATCAAAGTAGCACTGAGTGGCAGTGCACCTATAGATTTTACGATAATACAAGAAACCTTAAATGAAAGTCTCTCGTTTTTTTATTCTAAGCCTCCTCGTCTCCTCTGTCCTCCTTCCCGTGACCCTGAAATCGATCTCAGCACACTATCTTGAAAAATACTAGACAGACAAATAGATAGACACCTGACAGAAATCATTCGATATAGTTGGTTCTCAAAACAGTAGACAGATGATGCAGCTGTGTTACATGTCTTTAAAACAGTGGTTAGAAGCAAAAGATGTCTGTTGCTTTGAATCCTCGCTCCTTGTGGCTCTTCCTTGCCTCCTTTATTCACAGGGACTAACAAGGAGAGGAATCAACAATGTACAAACTAGGAAATGAGAAGAGAGGAACCTTGTCAGTAGACCTGAGTCATAGACTGTCTATGAGCTGACCTCACACACTGCGAGGAGTAGAGGATGCACATTACACTGCAAACATTTACTGCTTAATCAAATTGTCCAAAATGAGAAGCACAGGCTGTGTCAGATCAGCTGTGACACCAAACAGCGTACGACATGAGCGTAATTTGCACAAACACCAAGTGACAGGTCGTGCTTTACACCTGCAAGAATGTGATTGGACGTCACCGGCCTCCCAGCTTCAATGAACAAACATGACGCAAAAGCAGCAGACAAGAGTGTTACTGCCTAAACAAAGTGATATTCGTAAGTCAGGCAACTATATAGGCCTACACATTTCTATTCTTGTTTGTAATTTTTTTTTTAAAAAGTTAAAAAGAAGAGTAAATTGTCTGATAGTGGTGGTTTGTGGCTGTTGAGGCCGCGTGTGTTGTTTAACTTTGATAAATTCTGAATTTATAACAACTGATTAGCCGCAGAACATTATGACTGGCATATTAATATCGTTTATTCCCTTAAAGGCTTTCAGAGAACAGTGGCGGTATACAAACTGATATTAACTGACTGAGCAAAGTGGAACATGGTGTTTTCAGGCCACACAATGTTTGCTTAAAATATGTTTTTGCTTGCATGCACATAACAAAAAAATACATAAATAAACACATGTAGTTGATTCTATACTTGTCTCTCCTTAGGTTCTACTCTGACAATAGCACCTGGACAGTGGATCGCCAGTTCCTCTGGGGAAAATACCTGCTCATCACACCTGTACTAGAACCGGTCAGTTAACACACAAAAAACACACGTGAACTTACTTCAAACACTCACACTTACTAAAAGACACACGTGCATGTTCTGCACCATATCTACAGACGCAGAAGCTCCCGTATGCAGCACATATAGAAACGTGCATGCACTGCATAGAGCGGCTGAGCTGATCAGCTGCTCGCTCATACCGTGCACACACACACACACACACACCCTGACCTCCGCTGGGAAAACATGACATGGGATTTTCTTTGTTGCCCTCCCCTCCTCTCATCCCCCTTTCTTCTCTCTTTCATATCCTCCCTCTTTTCTCTCAGCTCTAATGAGAGCACTGACCTCATTACTAGCAGATTAGAAGTGTAGATAGAAGTGTGTACGCTTGTGTTTGTGCGTGTTTGTTTCAATGTGTGCGTGCAGCCGTGTGCATATGTAAATGTGTGTGTCTGTACGCGCATACGTATGTGTGCATAGGCAGCGATTGCGGTCATGTCAAAGTGGCCTGAATAATAAGCAATTTAGCACGGCCTCTTGTGAATTACAGAATAGTGGAAAACGAATTGGATTCATTGTGGGGCCGGGGATAAAGTAACTTCAATCAAGTGCGATTGTGGAAAAGTTTCTAAAACAAGAGGTGGAGGGTTTATGCTTGCAGTGCAGAGTTTGAGCCATACTGAATACTGAATGCATTTGAAAAGGAAGAGCCACAAGGTGACTGTACAGGATGTTATATTTGTGAATCAAGACAAATGCGCCTACTTGGGATCCCTTTGTCTCCAGACACGCAATTTTACTGCAGTGGTGTAGCTGGAAACAGGATAGGATAAAAAGAAATCCATTATCAGTGGGTGTGTTAGGTACTGGCATCAATTATGACCAACCACTCATTTTCCTTCTCTTGAAAAGCAATGTGCTTTCCATCAAAGTGCCCTGATAATTGAATAGACAGAAGCATCTGCAATAGAAGTTCATTTCCAAAAGAAGGAGAAAAAAAAAAAAAAGACCTTGCTTGTGATGGTGAAGAAATGCATGAATTTCCAACACATTAGATAAATTCATTCAGGAATTGGATTCAGCATTTGCTTACCATATCGCCCTTGTCTGTGGGTGAAACCGAGCAACAGTTTGGGCAGAGTGGGGCGTCCGACAGCCCCCTGACATGCACAGAGGATGAATTCAGCCCTGCGATTCTCACTTACTGCATCATGGCACATTGTGACAGCTCGAAACCAGTCATTCAAATCACAAGCACACATACAGTCGGAGTGAAAATATTTCTTACTATTTCTTTTTTATGTGTGCGTGTTGTCTCTGCTTGAAGGAGTTCAAATTTAAAATCAATTCAGCTGACATCCACAAACAGAGTTGTAAGCTTTTGAATTACAAATTTCATGTTTTCAGATTGAAGGTTTAACCAAATCCCAGCAAAACATTGAACATGCACCACGCTGCTTGATCAATACTGACAAGGGCCTATTCTGAACCTCCCCCCTCCCGCTTGTGCATACTGAAGTTTACAGCAGGCAGAGGAATTCCAAATGGGCACATGTTAGCATGGAAAGAGTCTATATCTGATGGAAATGACACTGTAACTCATGGTTTTTTATTTATCTTCTCTTGTGATATGTGAGGGCCACATTTCCACGATGTATGCAAACAGCAGATTATTCAGCGTATTCAGTTGTGTTTTGATGTGATTAATCTGCTGTAGAGGAGTAACACAGGACCACAGCGTAGCACATTTTAAGGCATTTCAGACCACTACTTGAATAAGGATTCTCTCCAAGTGACGTGGCCAAATATTCACCTCTGGTGGGGGCAGGGACCTGCTGAGCTGTGGTGTTGTGCTTTAAGGCGGGGTGAGGTCAGTGTCGTGTTCGCTGCTGAAGGGCCACATAAAGCGATAGTGTCAACCACTTGAGTACGGTCACAAGCCGATCTTTAAGAACCCTTCAAATCAAACCTTCGCTCTCCTTTTTCTTTATTCTCATCTCTGTATTTATCGCTCTGTCCGCCTGCCTCTCCCTTTCTCTAATGATGCTCTATCATTCAGATCAGTCAATGCTTTAACCTTGATCTCTGTGATAAACTAGGGAGATCTTCTGCTCTCTCTCTCTCTCTCTGACATCCCCTCTGGTCTTCATCCATACTTCCACTCTCCCTCCTCTTGCCCATTACTCCCTTTTCTTTTTAGCTCATCCTTTCATCAAACGTTGGCTCCCTTATCTCATCTGCATTCTCTTAATCAGCTGCTGTCAACTCACCCTTGTGATCCCATTTCATTTCATCCCATCTCTCTTTCACTCTCTCCCTCTCTTTCACACTTTCTCTCTCTGTGGCCCCCCCCCCTGCCCCTCTCATCTACCTCCGCTACCATCTGATCATTCTGCCAGTATGAATCTTTGGTCCACCTGATCAAGTCTTACCTTATGGCTAACTGAGCTTCAGTACTCCAAATGAGGATACAGGCCTCATGCCTTGTCCCTCTCAATCACAGTTAGCAGCCATGCTAAGTCCTGCAGTCCCTTCCCATTAGTCAGCAGGGTGAGTGATAGGCGCCGCGAGCAAATCAGACACCAGAAAACGAGGTATAGGGGGAGCATCCATTTCCCCAGGCTGTCATCCCGCGGGCTGTGCAGCAGTTGTGACAGGTGATTTGCGTCAAACTGCGAATGTGGCCCTAAAGGGGACATTAAGTCATTTAATTTGGTTATCAGACCATTATGGCAATATATCTTTATCACACTTTACTCTTTTTACTGTTAACCATCTACTTTTGAGGAGTTTTACTTCTCGAATCTCTGTTTCTGTTAAATTATTCCTTGATCCCTATTCTCTCACCTGTTGATTTGTTTTCTTGTCTTTCTGTCACCACTGTTTTTTTTTTTATTATCTTTATTTATTCCTGTATGACAGGCCTTAAAGGGGTCACAAATTGGACATGCTGCTGGATGTGAAAAAAAACAAACAAAAAAAAAATCATTCAGAAGATGCTGTTGCCTTTGACGAACGGTCGTGGCTTACGCAGTTGACATAGTATATTTCACAATTTGTTGTTTTTTGTTGGGTTTTTTTTGAGAAGGACCTGTAGTTTGCTCTTTCTTTCCATGTCTCCTCTGTGTTTATCTCTCTCCCTGGCTCTGTTCTGTACTGTCAGAAAGAGCAGGGAAGTGACAACGCTATCAAAGGCTTGGCGCTCATCTATTGATTGCCCCCGTCTGTCCACCACCTTAAGCCATCAAAGGCTGTCACCTATCAGTCGTCGCTTGATGCTGTCTCTCCCATCATCTGTTGCATCACGGCACTGTAGACTAAAATGTCACAAGGGCTTTGTGGAAACTTTATATTAGATGATAGGCAGTTTTAAAATAACTTTCCTTGATGGGAACATTTTTATCTTCTTTAAGGTGCAGTGATTTATAGCAGCGAGAACTATCCTCTTTGTGGTGTATTGTCGCGTCTCTCCTCATGTTTAGCCTTGTAAGATTAAAGTGTCAGGATTGGTACAGCGAGCTGAAGCAAGTGTTACTGACTCCGAACACAAATCAAACACGGGCATGCTTTCACACAAACCGAAAAGCGGACACCTTTCGATGTCTACTCCATAAATCAGAGGCATGCGATGTTAGACATCAGGGTAAAAACAAACATATAGATCATCATTGAAATATGCAACCATGGTGAAAACAATTTGCTCTCTTTCTTTTTTTTCTGCAGGGTGTGGAACATGTGTGGGCATATATACCAGATGCCAAGTGGTATGACTATGACACGGTAAGAATCTTCCCCTGCTCATATGAATGATTTCCTGTAAAGTATTTCCATTCACATGTTTCACAAAGTTAATGATTAATTGCAACTGTAATAACTGGGTTGAGAAAAAAAGTTGGGGTTGTAATACCTCAAGTCATTTACTTACAGCGACCAAAAACTTCACCTCTTCCAGTTAAATGTGTTGCTGAGATAAGTGAAAAGAGTATGAACTGAGGGTTTTCCAACAGAATTGCGCATTCATGGAAAGCATTATTTTCTATTTTATGGCCACAATTAAACTGTTTCTAATAGGCAATGCAAGAAAAGTAGAGTTTTACTTTAACTATGACTATTCCTTGTGGTTTCTGTATTCCATTTAGGAAGATAATATTAAAGAATCTTTCATTTTAATGCAATCCAATTAAAACCATGTGAGCTGAACTAACACAGTGTTTAGAAAAACTAAACATCATAAGCTGCATATCGATGATAGATGTGAAATGCACGAGTAGATGTGTTTTCTATACGTATGTCTTTCTATACATACTTTAATTTTGATTATTTATTTATTTATTTTTAGATAATACGGGCCATTTGTGCACCAAATATATTTTTTACATTTTTTTGCACAATGAATATTTTATTGCCCCACCTATCTTAAAAAGGAAATCACAGATAGGCTAAACAAGAGTCACTGCACGGTTGTTGTGTTCGAGTGCATTACATTGTACAGGTGTACCTTATTAACGGTTCACATAAATAATGGCAAATCACCGCGAAGGGGCTTATCAGTACCGCGTTACATTCGTCACAATAACACATACACAAAGAACATGTATCACATGAAAGTCTTTGCCTCGAGTTCTTTGTTTGAGACTGAGAGACGAGAGCGATAAGACAGAGCGAGAGTGAGGACAAAGATAGAGTGAAAGAGGGGACAAGGAAGAGAGGAGAGAGACTATCTCCCTGACAGAGAGATAAAAGAGGTGTTAAGTTCCTTTGGGACCTTATTTGGGCGTCACAGTGGTGATGTAAAGCGCCCACTGATCAGATGAACGATTAGATTGGCTGTCTCGCCGCCGGCCCCTTGTCCTGGTTGGTCCCCTGTGATTATCTGGGTAGGAAGATGGAAGGGTGGGGGAGTATTGATGTAGTGAAAATGACCATGAAAAACAAGTTACAGAGAGAAGAAATACGGGAAAAACAGAGAGATAAGGGAGAGAAAACAGATGGGATGGGAGTTGAATGAAGAGAAAGTAGGGAAAGGAAGGACAGTGCATAAATCGGGGACAAAGCAGAAGATGAGGAGAAGAAAAGGGGGACAAAAATTACAGTATGTAGAGAGGTAGAAAGATGGAAGGATTGGCCAGCGAGACTAAAGAGGGGAAGAGAAGACAAAGCTAGAGAAGACCTCCTTAAGGCAGACAATGAGGGGGAGATAAGATCTGAAATTGCTTATAGACGCTCCACTAACTCCAGCCCACACACACGCCCATACTGTACTGCATAAAGTGATACACACACATGCACGCACACACACACACACACACCCTCAGTGGGAATGAAGGAAAATGGGATAAAAAAAAAAGAATTAGAGCACCACAAAAGAGAATAACAGGATGTGGAGAAGGAAGTAGGTAGAAGGAGAATGAGAGGAGATGGAGAGAAGAGAATCTGAAATTGTTTTAGTCTGGTCTGAGGGTTTAGTCCCCAGGGCATCTCAAATTATCTGTCCGGACCCTCAGAGAACTAAATGTAGGGACACTGAGGAAGAAAGACAAAGAGGTACCACAGAAAGATTGGGAAAAAATTTCCCTGCTCTTTTTAAATAAACGCTTACCAGAAAAGCACAGCGCTGGTAATTATATCGTTATAATGTTGAAGGTAACACATTTAACATTCTGCTTAAGTGAGTGAGCCACTTTATTTTTTAAATGTTTTTGGGAAGAAGAAAAAAAAGATCCTGATTTTAACTGTGATAAAAACCCATTGTACAAAATATGATACTTAATCTACAGGGCTGTAGAATTGAGGGGAAAATTAGAGCCAAATATGGTTCCAACATTTGGAGTGCCCTCTGAAAAACCTCAGATTTAAAGTTTGTATTTTTTCTGCACTTTTTCATATTCTGCATTATTCATCGAAATAATTTCTGTTGCATGAAAAAATACTCACACTGCTCCAGCAGAAGGACGGATCAAAATAATCCTGCTGTATGATGCCTGATGTCAACATTAAATAAATCATTGTCCATTTAAAACAACTGTGATCACTGTAGCAAAAAAAGAAAAGAAAGACAGCCATGAACTCATCAGTTGGGAAATGAGATATACTGTGGTGCGATGTCTAGAAGTATAATCATTAACTTGGTGGTAAAATAACTAGCATTGCCTTCACTTTTTAAACCATCTACAGAGGGTTGATCAGCTGCATGTTCATCATCATTGTCTCCCCGTGTTGCTTAGCAAGTCAGAAGCTGATCTCACAAACCGGTCATAGTCCTGTTTACTATTGTGCTCGCAACTATCACTGATGCAATTCAACTTAAACAGATCAATTACTTTAACACCAGTCAGTTTAGCCTGTGACTGACAGCAGGTTTGTGCATTTGGGTTGTGCACATACATTTTATGATAGTAATTCTAGGAAAGAAAAAAACAACCCCAACAAAAACAAACATCAAACAAAGAAATGAAATGAGGCTCCTACTAGCCAAAAAGTTATACACCTCAACTCCGCAAATTAAAAACAATCTGGGTAAGATGACTTTCCACACTGGCCTTATCCCAGGGGTATAATGAAGAACAATGTAATGAAAATAGCATGTCTACCATCAGTATGCAGTATGTTATAATCACTAAAGATGCGTGTATTACTTGTTGGTTTTTATGGGTGTGACGATGGATGCATCAGAAGGAGAATTTGGTCCCCCGTGGACCACATTTTGGAGCAATGCTATTACTACTACAAGACTACAAGGCTGTAATTTAGTTACCTTTAACTGATGAATCCTGACCAATATTTAAAGAATCAATGTGAAACCAATTATTTTTATTTAAAGAAACATATGAAAAATATAAGAAAATACGCTGAGCAAACTTTCAAAGTCACATTTTTTGTAGAAAGTAAAGCAAATAAAGTCTCTGAAGTGTGCCGAGAATCAAGAGTAAACGCGACTCAAAATTTCACCCAAAAAATACCTGTAATTTATGTATTTTGTAATCCTTGAGTTGGCATAGCATAGATCCAATAAACAGGTTTGCAGAACCAGACCAATAACTGTTTCATTTACACCAATGGTTCAACCATGCAAGTTTTAAACAGCCTAGTTCCTTTGTTTGAGATGCATCCTATTCTAGCTCATTAGTCATTTAATTTATAATCACCATTTCAATTATTTATTTTATTTGATTGCTCTGCCTTGTCTCCTTATGACTTATGTCTTGCTTGGTTGTCTCTGTTTTTGCATGTTTCTGAAACATGCAAAAACAGGTCAAGACACTTTGTGAACATTGTTCTTAAAGGTGCTGTATCAATACATAAATAAAGTTATTATAAAGGTGGAGTCTGCAATTCAGGATAAAGATTGTTGATATTTATCAAGTTAGTAAATTTGAATATTTAATATGAGCCCGATTTTCTGGTCCTCGTAGTCCCATTCCTGCACAAGCACAAAAAACCACAGGACATGTTAGAAAAGTGAACCTGGTCAGAGCCTCGTTGTTTCCCATTTACAAAACCAGGGCTGTGTACGAACACCTGATCGATTTAGAAAAGTGAAACTATTGTACAGATTGCAATTTCACACAAACCTAGTCAGGCTAGGCTAGCACAAAAGCATGGACGCTCTCACAACCTTGGGGTGCGTGGGGGGTTTGTCTCGCCCACAAGGTGAGCTAATATATTCTATTGTCCTACCAATCAGATGGTACCGCTGACAGAACGCAGAATGCATGTTAATATGCATGTACCAGCTGAGAAGCTTGGTTTACACATCAGAGGTGGTGCTATCCTCCCAACGCAGAGACCTGAAGTCACCGTCACATACAGGTACACATACAAACACACACGTAATTACAGTAATTACATTGCATGTGATATACTATATATTCACATGCATGCACAAGCATATTTTCACAAAAGTACACATAATCCTAATTAAATCATATTGTATCTCCTCTAACTTTTGATTCATGTGCACTTGTTTACACAGACATGTTAAGTAGCCATTGATTCATTGAACTGCAATTACATGTACATATGGTGTTTGTACTTTCGTGTGTGTTTATGTATATTTCTCTAGTCGGCGTAACCCCATGGGCTTGATCATTGCTCTTGATGACGACGATCAGGCAGCTGGGGAGCTATTCTGGGATGATGGAGATTCCCGAGGTATTGTCGCTTTTCTCATTTTGTGCCTTTTTGTGCATGTGCAGATGCGTGGATGTGTGCGAGACAGTATCTTGTTACCACCGCTGATTACAGACATGCTTTTATGATCAGCTAATGGACGCGTTTATCTTTTTGAGCGCAAAGAATCATAAGAGTCGTTGTAAGTGTTTAAACACTCTCAGTTAGCTCGCACTCATTACCGAGTGGAGGTCAGGGGCATCAGCGCTAAACTGCTGCAACAAACATTAACGTCTACATCTTCTTCATTTATTTATTTTTTTACAGACACAGTAAAGAATGCCAAATACATCCACTACAATTTAAGTGCTATCCAGGTAAGTTTCCCTTCCAAATCCCTACCACATCTTTTTCAAATCCAGCCCACATATTCTCTCTGATCTGAGCTCAAGTTCAAAGTTCAAAACCACCGGAGACTTTTGATGTATCCAGTCCAGATCAAAAGTCATGATGGATCCATGGTGGCCAACTAAGGCTTTGTTGGATTAAATTTCCCATGTTCCTACTTCACACTGTGTCGACTGTTGCCTTGCATGTTGAATGTATGTGGAAGATGGTCTTCCTTCATTACTCTGGGGTGGTTTACAAGCAGAAACTCTATCGTAACAGTTGTTTGACTGATGGAAATGAGTTTGCTGAGTTTAAATCTGGCTCTCTCATCAGTATACACGATTTAAGCTGTGATGGTGCATAGTAAAACATTTTCAGTCGATTTAGTCAAAAGACCAAAAAAGAAGGAAACAGATAGATTTTGCAGCATGTAAATTTTGCATTATTATTTGAAGTTTCAGAGCTTGCAATACCTTTAATGCAGTTAAATTAGGAATGTGATTGTGTGTCCACTGCCTTGTAGGGATTACTGACAATACAAGTGAGCCATGCTGGCTACAAGGACCCAAACAACCTTGTGTTTGATGACATTACTGTCCTTGGGATACCTGCTGCTCCAACGTCCGTCACTGTGACCCACGTTTCTACTGAAAGTGATACAAACACTGTCACCACACTGTCGGCCGCCAACATAGAGTATGATGACGTCAAAGAGGTAAACACACACACACACACACACACACACACACACACACACACACACACACACACACACACACACACACACACACACACACACACAC
>NW_007578116.1:174725-208383 GCF_000690725.1 Stegastes partitus | reverse complement strand
AAATTCACAAATGCAGCCATTCATTTTTTCATGACAGGTGAATCCACCTTTACAGAGAAGACATTACAAAGTTTGTTTTTGCATAAAAGTCACACTGTAGCAACGTAAAATGTCACTTTCAAGGATGTGTGCATTCACTGTTCTTTTAAGCCTTGCCAGTCATTAGGCTTTATGTTTAATGGATCAAATGACAATATGGAATGTGAAGGTTTTTGCTTGGAGTGATGAACCACCAGACAAAAACGACTCGGTTTAGTAGTTTCCCTTGGCTGTACAAAGGATTTTGTCATTTTTAAGCTTATTGCTTTGATTTTCTGTCCTGTAATTCTATGTCCTCAGGTTCACTCCATGACAGATTTATTTTCATTTAAAAGTTCCGATAAACCTACTGTAAACTCAGTAGCACCAAAGAGCAGACAAAATTAGTGAAAATAGTGAAGACAATGAAACATTTAGCTTTCGACTCCAACATTTCCACTTACATTCAGAATTGTTAGTTGGCTTACGTAAACTCAATCTATTATTTGCGGGTTATTTTCAAGTATTCTGTCAGGAAAACTCTACTGCACTAATGCAGGACAGATGCAGGGTAGATGAATCCTCCAGCAGCTTCAGTCATGCAGTTTGTTTCAATAAGACCAGGAGTGAAACCATTCCTGTACATTTCAAGGTTAGCCTCTAAGTGTAAGAAATGATAACAATTTACATTAGGTAAGGGTCATAAAAAGTTTTCTGCGAGTGTGGGGGATGCGCGAAAGAGAAAAAAGAATGAGAAAGAATGACTAAGAGCAATGAGTCTACGCAAGCGCCCAGGGTTATGAGCAAAAGGCAAGAGTCTATAAAGTGTCAAGAGGCTCAGTTAAGTAGTACTATAGAGATTTGCTTTGTGCGCTCCTGTATATTTGCTTGTGCACAAGTGTTCATGTGTATGTGACCGCAGTTGTGTTTGTGTAGATCCTCAAGGTCTCTCTGGTCACACACACAAGCGTGCATTTATCAAATGACTCTCAGTGGTAATCATATCCGGGGGGTGAAGGGTAAATGTGCTGTTAAACCTAAACTCTGGCTTGTCATGTCCATCAGTCTCCGTATGCCTAGTCCAGGCCTTGAATATGGCTCACAGCTGCTGAACATCATTAGTTCCATATACACTCAAATAGAACCGTACTTTACAATGTATGAGTCACACTGGCTGCCTGCATTTTATTTCATTTTTGACTTGATTGCATTTTAACCATTTCTTGCAACTATAAAGCCTTACTGCCTTCTACACTGTTCAAAGTGCCTGCATAAAGGACCTCCCTTAGTTCCCACATTCTCTCTCGCTCTCGCTCTCTCCCTCCCTCTCTCTCTGTCTCTCTCTCTCTCTCTTTCATTTCCTCATTCACTCCTCTGCTCATTCCTCTTTACTCTTTTCTTCTTTCTCAACATACCTTCTCATGTGGATTTGTGTCCTGCATGATTGTACTTTACACAATAGAAGCAGTGAAGCATAACTCCAGAATGAAAGGATTCACTAAGAAATGACAAAATAAAACCACACAAGTCTACTCACCAGTTGAGGATGCATCAGATAGTGAATGTAGTAACTTCAGTGGAAGGGCCTCCCCACGATTTGTTGTGACAGCGACTCATTAAGGAAATTAACAGCTGCCTCTTAAATGATAGCACATACAATGTCAAGTCCATGTTCATTCTTAAGGAAGCATATTTGTGAGTAATTGCATGAGGGGGTAGTTTACTTACAGACAGCTTTGGATGATTGTTCTCAGACAAGCTTCACAACACTCTTTAAATGGTTTTCCTTACTTGCACTTCATCAAAAACACAGGTGCTGTACCTGCGTAACCTCTCCCTAAACTTGGGCGACACCTACCTGATAGAGTGGATACTACCTAACACAGATGCCCAGCGTATTGACTGCCATCCAGAGGATAATGCAGATGAGGCTAAATGTGAAGCCAGAGGCTGCATCTGGAGGGTAAGGGGAGACTCACTATGATGTTCACATGCACATATGCACATTACTTTCATATTTTAAACATCTGTTTTCCTCACTTTCTTTCCCTACTCAGCCAAGTGCCACAGCCAAAGTTCCAGCCTGCTTCTATCCAAAGGACTACGGTTACATTGCTTCAAATATCGTAGAAACCAATTCAGGCATGACACTGGATATCACTCGGAACAAAAAGTACAGGAGTAATCGTCCAGATTCACCAGACATCGACACCCTCCGTGTCGCTGTTTATTATCACAGCAGTGACATGCTGCAGTTCAAGGTGTGTGTTTATTTAAATTGTGTGCCATTAGTGGTGCAATCATTCATTCATGTGTCTCAGTGTTTTTCCCTGCGCTCCTTTTCACACACATGCACTAAGAAACTAACCATACCTCCATATCTAGATCTGGGACCCAGCCACAGATCGCTACGAAGTACCAGTGCCACTTTCAGTTCCCGCTGTTCCTGAGACTGACGCGACCAAGAGGAAATACGAGGTCCAAATTGCAGAGAAACCATTCGGCATCAAGGTCATAAGAAAAAGCACAAAAGCCACGATGTGAGTACTGTTGTTGTACAGGAGGTTTGAGTGCGTTAATTTTTTTATTTGTTCAATATGACTGCTTCATGTGTTGTGGGATTAACACTGTTTTGAGAAGGGTTTTGTTTATCTGTCTTTCTTTAATTTATTTATTTATTTTTTTAAATAGAGATCTTATGGATGACTTTAAATATTCAAAGACAAACTAGCATCCACTACAGCACTTGGAACATTTATTTCCAAATCTTCAGTCAGACTTACGAAATTTATGACACTGTCAAAATATCACTCTGGCTCACTCGTGATTGGTCATAGTGGCCATAGTGAATGTGTTGTGAGGAACACATTCACCAAGGAAGTTACCACATCTGGTTCTTTGCCCAATAAAGGGTTAAGACTGAGACTTTTGCGAGTTAAACCTCTACGAAATTGTCAGAATATACTACAGCTTACTAAAACTCTTATCAAAGTTCACCATTTCATCAGTGCAGTTGCTTATGTCATCAGCTTTGATCTATATCAATAATATTCAATGCACTTGCTAACTGTAATCTCTGCTCCATCAGTGTATTATGGCATCTATTGTTTTGGACATGCATTTAATTTCTTGTTATTGCTACCTATCTGGGCCAGGTAGCTGTTGAGACAATTTAAAAAAAAAAAATCTCTTTAGCTTTAAGAAATAAATAGACCACATATGCTGCCCCAATCAATAAGGTAAATTAATATGTATTCCAATCTTTATTGTTTTCACAAGTGGTCTTAAACTTGCCCCTTCTGGGCGATGATTCACCAGGCAGTTTTAGATAATATAGATGCTACTATTAACAAGCAATAAAGTACAGCATGGTGCAGAAAATTCTGTTTGTCTTTTTTAAGGCAAGAAACTTTTTTTTTTCCCCCCTGTGAGATTAAAGTAACAATGCTGAGTCAACCCTCTGATCCAACCAGGTATGCTCAGGAAAGATGCCCTGTATACGAGTGCCTAAAGTAGTTTCCTCTTGTTCAGTAGTCATGATGATGTCACATGAAGCAGGAGAGCGCTGGAGTCTATTCAAAGCACATCTCAAAGCAAGGGTGACATTATGTTGTAGTTAAGCCTTCCCTGCTTTTTAGAAGTGTCAGCTGAAATTTTACTAATTAAAATTTATGAAGTACGTTGAAGGGATGCCTGCAGTTCCTATGGGTCATTATGCTTATTTGTGTCAAAAATATTGTGAATAACTCAGTTTGACGATAATTCCCTCTCTTTCTCTTTCTCTCTCTCTCTGCGATTTAATCCTCTGTCACTTTTCTCAGTTGGGACTCCAGTTTGCCAGGTTTTACCTTCTCAGACATGTTCATCCAAGTGTCGACTCGACTGCCATCTGAGTTTGTCTATGGCTTTGGGGAGACGGAACATACAAGCTATAAACACGATCTCAACTATCATACCTGGGGTATGTTTTCCAAGGACCAGCCTCCTGGTGTAAGTATCACACTAGAGCACGAAATTACACATCTGTACGTATATGCACACAAAATGAATACAGCACTCATGCTGACTGGATTATTTATTTGTCACTTCTACATGGTGGACAGTATCATCAACTTGGATGATGCTGATGATACCCCCCCCCCCATCACTTTTAAAATCACTGGCTTGTTCCATCAAAACCAATTTTTGTGCCTGTTATGCCACATGTCATAGAGCACCCTGCACAGGATGTCTTTAACATCACGCCCTCTAGAAACTGCGGAGGTGACTTGTAAACAACCTTCCTGCACAGTGTGTAAACTTGCCTTTCTCTCATTGGTGTCACTTTGATGTGGCTCTTTTGATATGAGCGGCGGTTATAGAGTGTCATCATGTTTTCTCTAACAGTGTCAAGGCCAGGCAGGATGAGGTTTCCACTTGTATCAGCATTATCAAGCATAATTGCTGAGCTGTCAAGACAGCTCCACAGGGTTCAGAGGAATGTTATGGGCCCCCTCGGAGAGCAAAGGCAGGGATGGGAAGGAGAAGGAAAAGAATAAATGAAACCAAATGAGAAAAATAAATAAATAAATAGATGAGACAAGATGACATGGACTTTGTATTTACACATTCTTTGATACAATACGACACGTTGTATATTTTTAAACTAGATAACTAAATATGAGGCCAAATACTGACTTCCTGAAGTTTTTACAAGGCACCAAGCAAATTGTCTAATCCAAATGCTTTCCAGAGTAAAAGTCTGTATCCATACATGTTTGTTAAATGCACGGGACGAAGAGTACACTGACACTGGCTGCCACTCCTCGTTACTGGACAAGCAAATGGCCTTTCTCCTTGCTGAGCAGAGGCCATCACACCATGTAGCATGGCCACTAGGACACATAGACGCACACTTAGCAAGGAGTTCACACATCTAAACAAAAATGACATAGAAACAGAGACAGTCCTCAGAGCCATCATATTAGTGTTTAACAACTCCTTATGTACCAGAAGTGCAGGAGGCTGATAGAGTGTGACATGCTCATGCGTTTTCATCGCAGGATGGTGACATCTGAAAGTGGCAGATTTCCTGTCCCCCGCCACCTTTCTGTCTGTTTCTCTGTCGAGTTCCATCTTCATCTAAACACTGACAACAAGAGTGGGACCCTCTCAGCAGTTACGAGAAGAACACTCATAAAGTCCACAGTCATTCATACAAGAGCAATTTATTGTTCAATATGCATAACTGCTAAAGCACACCACTCTACATACATGTGTCAGTGTAAGCAAATGCAAACTGGTTTGATAAAGCACTAAAAGCTTTGTTGCTGAGTATGGTATCCATCCTAATAATTTGATTTCAGTGTTACATTTGGAACTTTTGGGTTTTTTATAAAGTCCTTCGCAGCAACTCAAATGCCAAAAATCTCTCAGTTCACTGTCTGCACATTTAGTTGAATAGTAGGTAGTTGTAGGGATATTTTCCTTACTTTGGGGAAAACTGTTGAACACTGACAGAGCTGGAGGCAAACCCATTGTAGTGTTGTCATCATACCCATAAATACAATGACAGATGTAATGTCAGGTGTAAAGAAGAGTGCTCATGAAGAAACAAAGTGGTACACAATCAACCATCAGAACAAACCAACATTCGCCAGTTGTGTAGTTTCCATTTGATGTTCACTCTGTGTGTCTTTCTACAACAGTACAAGAAGAACTGCTATGGAGTTCATCCCTTCTATATGGGCCTTGAGGACACTGCCGATGCCCATGGTGTGCTGCTGCTCAACAGCAATGCCATGGGTGAGAGACACAAACACACGTGCACAAAGTCACACGGATGCTTTACACATATATTGTCGGAAACAAATGCAAGTGCAGTTTAGCATCCTCACACATACACACAATCGCACTCAATTGCATATGCAGTAAGCATTTATGAATTAATGAGTGCTTTTCCATGTTTTGAGCACATGACCTTTGACAGAGCCTTATATAAAGGCAAATATCTTCACTCATCCTCACTTTTATATCCTCGCATATTGAACAGTTTTGCATACTCTCAAACAGACAAATGAACATGCATCACACATCTTGTTATATCCATCATGTGGTCTAAACTGAATGAATAGTTTTAATGTGTTCCACACAGTTTAAAATGTAATATTTTCAGAAAATGCCATTTCATAAGCAGAACTACATTGTATCCTCCATACTCTATACAACGTAGACACTGTACATATGTACAATAAAACACTTGCACTTCTTCTATCTTTTCCTTCCTTCCTGCACCACTTGCTTAATCTTCAAACACTAGAATGTACATTGAGCACAGACACACATGAACCTAAATGCCACTTCACATGAATCTTTAAGGAACATAAATGTCTTATTTGCTTCATGTCCAGATGTGACTTTACAGCCCACTCCATCTATAACCTACCGAACGGTGGGAGGCATCCTGGATTTCTACATGGTGCTTGGACCTACGCCCGAGATGGTGGTGCAAGAGTACACTGCGGTAAGTCTTCTTGGACTTCTGGTTTGTCTGTGTGTGTGCATGTCTGTGCGTGCCTGTGTGTGTTTTGTGTCTGGCCCTGGGCCGCTGTTGATGGACTGCAGCAGCTGGGAGTTCCTCGCTTCACTGCGCTCTCTCATTTAGCCAATCTAAACACTCATACACACACAGAAACAATCAAACAAACACTTTATGGACGCTGTCCCGTTTTCCTGCAAAACAACTTTTTCCTGTGCTGAACTGTTCTGACTTCCTTGTTTGTTTTCTTCTTAACAGCTGATTGGGCGACCTGTTCTACCTGCCTATTGGTCCCTTGGGTTCCAGCTCTGTCGGTATGGTTATGCAAATGACTCGGAAATAGAGGATCTATACAATGACATGAGGGCAGCTGGCATACCCTACGTAAGTTCATGGACAAAGACTTTTCTGAGATGTCTGAATTTGAGATAAGATCAGTACTATGCAACAATATTGATTCCAGTTCTGTAGCAGAAAACAATCTTGTCAGTGATCAAAAAAACAGAACAAAAAAATGTCCAGTGGGGCTGAGGTCAGGTGATGTGGAAGAAAGTCTGTAACAGTCCTTGGTTTTTGAAGTAGATCCTGCAAAGCTTTGAGGAGTGTTTGAGCTCACTGTAATGCTAAAGTATAGGGTTAGGGTTAGAGTTAGGGTAAGTGTCATCTACACCCTCAGTGGAAGGTATCCAACTGAAGGAAATCTGACCTGTTGGGGAAAGAAGTTACCATATGTATAGATAGTGAGATAGAGAAAAAGAAGAAAAGAAACAAAGAGAGAGACAGAAAGAGCGGAGGACAGAGAAGGTGGTATCCAACACAGTTTTTACAGTAACAGAATATTTCAGGACACAAAGCTAATACTGCCAAAACACATCCAGTCCAATTACATTCAAGTATGTTTGGCCACCTTTCCTAGGACTCCAATTTCATTCAATAAGTGTCTCGACACAAGGAATCATTTCATTGCCCTGATCTGAACAAATGCAATCTGAAGCTTCTACTTGTCCACCACAGGTTGTACAGTACGGAGAGGTGCACTCAGTGGAATAGACTCTGCTAAATCTGGCACACTATCTATCCAAATTTTACAATATAATTATTGTATGTGCACAATAACTAAACTAGACAAAATTTGCTATTGGAAGGAGGCAAAATATTTACATTGCCTTTGTGGATTACATCAGGGTACATCTAGTTTAACTTAATCAGATGTGACCTATAATTTCATTTGAAATTCAATCCACTGTAAGTACAGTCTTTCCGGTTTGTACCAGATACTGCTCTCTCACAATGAAATCTCTCAGATGTACATCACTTTGGATAAAAGCGTCTGCCAAATGAAATTGTAGAATTGTAGAAGTCAGGATAACATTTAGGCTAAACAGTGTAAACGGCCAAGTTTGTAACAAAAAAGAAAGTAATGCTCATATGTAAGAACATTTGTGTCTAACCTCAGCAAGATGCCCCATGAGGACATGACCTGAATCCCACCCTTTTCATCATGCAGAACAGAGCACAGGAATTTCCATCGATAATCAAGTGATCCCCCGAATATGCTTTCACAAAGTCCTAACCTGCAAGGAGCTGACGCCAGCCAAAAAAGAATCATGCATCATTAACTCGAATGAAAGATAGCAGAAAATACAGCTATTTAAAAAGACTACACATCAGCTAGCTGTGCAGACTCGTTAACTTAACATCATACTTCTACCGACACACTAGACAACCAAAAACAGGTTGAGCGTTGTTGTCATTGTAATGAATAAGACATAGAAGCAGTTGTCATCCATTTATTCATCTAACAGCACAAAGTCTTAAAAAAAACTTTGATAATATCCACTGCAAACTTTTATAACTGACTATGAAGCAGACTGTTCAACGTATGTTTAACACCTATTAAACTGAGTTTTAAATGGCATCTGCTACAGGATGTGCAATATGCAGATATCGACTACATGGAGCGTCAGCTGGACTTTGTCCTGGACTCGGAGTTTAAGGGACTGCCTGCTCTGGTTGACAGATTGAGAGGAGAAGGCATGAGATTCATCTTCATTCTGGTATTGACATTATTTTGTAAA
Source organism: Stegastes partitus (assembly GCF_000690725.1). Classification (NCBI taxonomy): domain Eukaryota; kingdom Metazoa; phylum Chordata; class Actinopteri; family Pomacentridae; genus Stegastes; species Stegastes partitus. The sequence goes on along the minus strand of NW_007578116.1, from coordinate 199,770 downwards.
ATACTGATTAGAGTCACATAAGCATGTAGAGCTGCTGTGAATATTATTTTGAAGATGTTTAAAGCATATATTTGGCAAATATATATGTAAGGTTATCGAAACACCAGCCAGTCTTTGCTACAGTTCATGCAAGATTTGTGTCTATTTCATTTCCAGGATCCTGCCATCTCAGGCAATGAGACAACTTACCCTGCCTTTGATAGAGGACAAGCAGCGGATATTTTCATCAAATGGCCCAAAGAACTCAGTGATGAAATTGTGTGGGGCAAGGTATGGAATGGATGGCCAAACCAAGTCAAACAACTCTTTAATCAAGACAAAATGAAACCAACACAATCACGACTTTTGCATGGTGTGATGATGTATTTTGCAACCATTTCTGCAGGTCTGGCCTGATTACCCCAATATTGTAGTGGATGAGTCACTGGACTGGGATACCCAAGTAGAGGTACAATAATTTCTCTATTCACCTTGCCAACATTTAGCTCTTCCAAGTTTCAAACATATTGGAAACTATGTCTAAAAATTACAAATTACGATATAAATAAATCAGGGTTTGAGATATCTCAGATTTTAGCATTTCATTTCCTGATCATTTGACTGTCTCATCTCCAGCTCTACAGGGCTTACACTGCATTCCCAGACTTCTTCCGCAATGAAACGGCAGCATGGTGGCATCAAGAACTCGTTGATTTCTATCACAAAACCATGAAGTTTGATGGCATTTGGATTGTGAGTGCCCTGAAGGAGAACATTCCAATATATTGACATTATTTGCATTCCCCTCTCAATCTACTGGATTTTTTTTTTTTTTCACTTTCATCACCTACACTCTGTCTTTATCTGAAGGACATGAATGAGCCTGCCAGTTTTGTCCACGGCACAGTTGGAGGGAAGTGTCTTGGTAATCCACTTCTAGAGAACCCACCGTATATGCCACGTAAGACATGCACACAATTGTCGTTCTCCTTGTGTCATCTACAATATTGGTATGCATTTAACTGTGTATTTATTGTGTGTGTTTGTGCACTCTGAAGCTCTGGATACTAAAGAAATGGGCTTAAACCACAAGACTCTGTGCATGAACAGTGAGCAGATACTCAGTGATGGAAAGAGAGTCAAACACTACGACGTCCACAACCTCTACGGCTGGTCCCACTCTAAGCCCACATATGAGTAAGTGAATATTATTTGATATTTGTGGGCCTGTTTGTTTCTGTTTTTTGTTTTTGTTTGTTTTGTTTGTTTTAGTTTTTATGTGTGCTTTTGTGCAGTTATGCTCACTTTAATGCCAGTTTCTATATTTTTTTGGGTGGTACAAGGTGAAATTAGGGCAGGTACTCTTTATCATTGTAATATTTTAAATGCAGCAACTAGGTCACATCGTCTGAGAGATGTAAATTAAGATTTTTTTTAAATTGCGAAGTAAACTACACTACACTTGGAAGTAGACAAATTACCATAATCTAAACCCTGCACAATCTGAACACAGTCAAGTGGCATATAGGTAAAGAGTAAAATGGACCGAAAGCTATCATTGCAAAAGTATTTGAACTAAAATCTGGCCACAGGAGATACAGAACTGATATCTACCAGCCAGAAATATATTCTCTTCAAATCTTTATGATAATAGCTGCCAGTGTAAGTACACTGATCCCTGTGGTAAAATTTGCTTGTCGCCACAGGAAGGCCAGACTGCAGAGTTAGCCACAGAAAAGCCTGGGGATGCTTGGGCATTGAGCCCAGTTGCTTAAGCTTAGGAAATGTTTTATTTTGTCACTGTTGTTCCTGATTATTTGTGATTGGATTTTAACAGTCACAATTAATTGGCTAAATCACTCCTAAAATGAATGAACTCTGTTGAAGAGAACAAAGACACAATATGCTAGCTGCTGGGTTATGTATGTGTACGTTACTGCTATGTGTAATCCCTGAGTCTCTCTTCTTTGTGCAGTTCCCTGCTGGAGATTACAGGTAAAAGAGGCATAGTGGTGACCAGGTCCACTTACCCTTCCAGTGGAAAATGGGTTGGACATTGGCTGGGAGACAACAACGCCAGCTGGGACCAGCTATACAAATCCATTATTGGTACATATAGACTCATGGTTATACTCTTTCAGGATTAAATATCCCACATGCTTGTAATCTGTGCAACAGAGAAAAATTTAATAAATCTTTGACTTCCCATTTCTCTTTTTGTGCTACAGGTATGATGGAGTTCAGTCTGTTTGGCATCTCCTACGTAAGTATCATCATCTCATCCTTGTTTTGACAAGACATAATCTTATTGATGTGACCTTGTCCTCTCTAAATAGATTACATCGGCTTGAGTGATGTTATTTTGTTTGCTTGACCCTCTGATCAAAGGACATCTAGAAATACAATATGAAGCCTGTCATTACAAGGCTCACCCCAACCAAGAGGCCTCGTGCTAGTCCGTCATGCCATATAAAAATTTGTTACTAATTGTGTAGTCCTAAATGAAACTTGCATTTTTACATTGCTCTCCTGGCTTTCTCTGTCTTTACTTGTTTGCCCCTTTGTCTTTGTATTTATTTCTGTCTCTTACTCTCCCGCACATATCGTCCTTCTGTCATTTCTCATCTTCTCAGTGGGTTTAATAATGATTACAATCTGACACCTTATTGATCCTTATATAGCGAGTCATTTGCATGTCCCTCATCCAGCCACAGGGTCAAATACATAATGCACAAGGACACCTCAGTAACATGATACTTGCAGTAAAAGTAACGTGACCTGATTTCCTATGTTTGCTCCCTGATGCTCATGTTTCCTCTTTTTGTCAATCTCTGTCTCTACACACACATACATGCACTCATGCTCTTTGTCCATGGTTGTCTTTCAGACTGGGGCAGACATTTGCGGGTTCTTCAATCCAACTGAGTATGAGATGTGTCTTCGCTGGATGCAGTTGGGTGCCTTCTATCCATACTCACGCAACCACAATGGCAAGGGTAACCCGGTGAGTGAATTACAAAAAAAACTCTCACATAGAGATGTGAATTCTTAAATCAACTTCATTTGAGATTGTTTGTTTCGTGTTAAGAGCTGCAACTTCTCATCCAAGATGTTTCCTCGTGGGTGAGAGGAGACATTAACCAAAGATAGAGGTTCAGTTTAGGGCATTATGAAATGGATGTGCAAATTTTTGCACGCACACAAGTTTAAGTTGGTGGCTATGCCTTGACACAATAGGCTGGGACAGTCACAACTGGAAGTCAGAGCTGGTCGCTAAAATATTTGTATTTCCTGGAATTCTTACCAAAGTTGAAGAAATAACTCTACTTGCATGTGTTTTTTAACATGGCTGGTCTATGTACAAAAAAAAAAAAAAAACTTTTTTCATTCTGCTGTTGTCATCGCAATAGCAGTGGTACAAAACACAGCCCAGTGTCACATTAAATGAGAAATAACTACATTGGTCTTCAGTGTAAAACATATTGTTGTATATACATGAAAACTGTATGATGATTCTGTTTTGAGGGGCTATTCTTGTGGCGAGATCCATCACCCTCGCAACTTAGAAAACAACTCGGTACTGGGAGTAACCATGATCTTTTCCAAACCCTAACCAAGTAATTTTGGTGTCGAAAATTAACCAAGTAATTCTGTTGTGAAGACAAAAGAAAAATAGCAACTGAACATGACAGAAAACAGCAACAACAGCATATGAAGACAATACAAAGAATAGTTCAAGACTGCACTTTGGTCTCGAGGTTAAAAGTGCTGTGGTCAATGCCACCACCACCTATGAGATTTCATAATTCAGCCTTTATTGCTTGTTTTATGTACAAAGGAACGAAAATTCCGAGTCACGTGACACAAATGCAAGCCAATACAAAAAAATCGGCCATAAACCCCCCCAAAACATTGCCATCTCACAGTTTTCCAAATTTTATTGTGAAAATGTGTTTTGCGCTGTGGACCAACATACAATAGCTGTTACACATTTTGGTGTGAGACTGTTTTATAAAATAACATTACTCAAACCAATGAAACCTTTTAGCTTCTTAAACTAACGGATACACTACTCGCAAGTAAGATAGTCCATACTCCACTAAAGTGACTCTGACTCAATAAATCTGGGAACGATACGCAAAGATTGCATATGTGGTAAACATTGGGGTTTTCCAAATATGCACCACTTTTAACAATCATTCTTCCAAAATCAATGTGTTGAAAGTATGAAAAGAAAGTTAAAAATGAACATATTTTTATTAACAATATTTTTGTGTTGAAAATCTGTTTCTGTTCATCTGAAAAATGAAAACTGTGTAACAGCGTTTTTCAAGGAAATAATTATTCTCCTTCAGCTCAAGTTTATCCAGTGAACATGTTTTGCTCATTTATACGACAACTACTTAGACTACAACTCTGCAAAAGGAGCTTATTGCTTTCAAAAGGTATGAGAGTTGAGTCCCATGGCCTGAAATGACACCAAGTGCTGGTGCTCACTACATCTCAAATTTACTTTGGCAAGCATGCACTTGTGCTCAGAAAATATGGGGTCAAGTTATAAAACTATATTTTAGCAACGTCTACCAACTTCTGTTGTTTGCCAACAAAAACAAAAAAAAAGAAATGCAAAATCAGTTTCTTTCTGTTTCCTTTGCTACCTCTCTCTTAATCTGTGTCTGACATACATACACACCCACACAAACACACAAAAAGATAGACCTGTTTGGCGGTGTAGTGTCGGTGGCATTCATTCTAGTGGTGACCTTTAAGAGCGTTGGAACACATCTGAGAAATCCAATAACGCCCGTCCGGAGATCGATCCCACGAGGCGAAATTTCTCTGCACTGGAGTCTGCAATACTAGACAGGACACACTTGTGTGTGTGTTTGTGCGTGTGTCAGTGCCTGTGCTTTTTAACGACATGGAGTGGGGATATAATTGAATTCTCAAGGTGATCTGGGCACCATTGCACACCACCTAACCTCCACTCCACACACACACACGCCCCATGATTCCAATCATTTAATAATGGCTTGCAAATGGGTGTTTAAACATGGGTAAAACTGACAGAAAAGAGCACACACACACACACACACACACACACACGCACGGCAGGAGAGAGCGGCACAAAATGACAATTTGAGAGGAAGAGGTAAAGACAAAGAGTAAGAGGGATAGAGAGAGAATTGATAAGAGAACAGTACAGGTAATTATACCAAACATAAGAAAAAGAAGAGTATAACTGAGCAGAAAAATACTGACAAGCAAATACAGATAGAGGAATCGGGACACGATGACAAATTCATGGGCTATGAGACAGAAAAGGAGAAAAATTAGGGACAAAATTAGTGGAAAATAAAACAAGATGGCAATTTAGCATGTTAAATAGTGGCGACGCAGGATAGTAATAAGGATGTGAGAGGCAGGACGGGGCTGAATAAACAACTTACCGATTTTGAAACAATCAAGTTAGAAAAGCAATGTGTGGGAGGTGGGACGGGGCTCGGTGAGAGGAGAACAAAATACACAAACCAGCACTGGGAGACGAGAGCAAAGAAAACCAAGGTCAGCTATTTATGTAGTCTGTACTGTAAAAACTGTATTTTTTTCCCAGTCAGCCATATAAAATCCCTAATCATCCGACAGTTAGCGACTGTAACCTCCAGTCTGCTTAACAAGGCATTTGACAACAAAATATTAACACCACAAACCAGACTGGAGGGTACACAAGGTCAGAGACAGTGGAGAGAGAAAAAAGAGAGGAGAGTTTTTGCAGAGTCATTCCCAGAGCTCTGTCACGCCTAGTGTCTCTTTGCCCTCAGACAACTTTCAGTGTTGACCTCGAGATAATTTCACTGCACCAGCAATATACTGCAGTGTCCACAGTCATATCAGAACAAATTAATTAAACAAGATATATTCCACAGCAAGCCTGTTCTTAGCAGCGCAGTCATATTGGAGTCATGGATATTGTTATTCACCCAAAGGGACATATTATTGTTCATCTAAATATATTTTCTTTTACCGATGCGAGCAAAACTGTAGCTCTGCAATGCAAAACAGAAGCTCAAAGGTTTATTACATGGGGTGAGGGAGTAGATTCCAGACAGATAAATGAAGAGAAGTAGAGGAGAGAAAAAATGAGAAGGGCTGACACAGCCAGATAACCTCTTTTTTTTTTTTTTCTCCTGGAAGCTGCCGAGCGTAAGTATGTACGCACATACATACATATCTGTCTACATTCAGAGTGTATCACAAGGCCTTTTGCTGCTATAAATGTGGCCATAAATTAGGTGAATTCATAAGATGGATTCTCTGTCTCCCTCTCACTCTTCTCGCATCTCTTCATCAATCCCTCATCTGGTTTTTACACAGATGAAAAGTCTACCTTGAGGGCCCAACAGACGGTGGTGTAACTGTTGAGTCAGACAAGATTTGTGTGACTGAATGTTAAAAAGTACAAGTTTTTCAAAATGATCCCCTTTACGATCCGACCACTTAGATAATAACAGTATCAGCAACAGAAACACTCATGTGTTTATGCTGGACAGGCATTAACTAGCACATTATATCTGGTCTGTACACCCAACCCCAAATTTATCAGTGGTCATATCCCATGAATACTGTGTCATAGACTGAAGAAACTGAATTTAGTAGTTAGTAATATTATCAATTAATCTACAAATTATTTTTCTGACTTTCTGATAAATCATTTAGTCCACACAACACCAGAAACAGTGTAAAATGTCTAAGATCGTGCATTTAAATTGCCCATTTTGTACAAATATTAGTTTAAGATATAAAGATATTTTTCTAAAAAATTATAGGACAGAAAAAAAGTGCAGACAATGTCATTTAAAAAGCAGAAAACAAAGTTGTTTCCCTTGCTTTAGGAAGCTAAGAGAACAGATTAAGATGACAAAATAAATACATATGAGAGCAGAATATTGATATCTAAATTGATCACTGAGATGTATGTCAGTGAATGAAGAAATGACATCTGGAAATCTAAAATAAAACTCAATGCATCATCAGTTCTCCGTCTCTTCCCATGATGATCCAGCTGTTAACAAAACTAGGTGGTATCGCTTGAATAAATCAAATGGCTAAACCATTGTCTGCCATTGGTGAGACTGTCTTGTCAGTTGTCTAACCAGACCTGCTTGCTTCACATGTGCATTTGAAGCCAATAAAGTTTCTTCACCTTTGAGGATCATCATTTTGAGTTCAATAGTTTCTAAGGCATGTCTGAGCCCAGTTTTATATGAAAACTGTGAAAGCAGCAATAGTATTTGATCCAGGATCAGTTACCGTCCGGCATTGTTCAGAATAGTCACATCAAATCCCAGCAAAGGCATAAGCTGTTGATACAACTCCACATATTTTGGTAAATCTTTAGTTTGCTGTGACCTAATGGGAAAAAACAGCTATGCATGTAATCTTACAGGGATCACCAGTCCACATATTAGTGGATATTTCCATATTTACATCAGACTTAATCACAAAAAAATTCTTGCCTCTTTGGGGTTGTGGCATTTTCTGAAAATGGTGGAGGAGTCAGACACAACCATTGAGTGCTCCACAATTACAGTACTAGATACACAAAACCTGTTCATCAAGACAACTAAAATCCACACAACGTAACCATGATATGACGCTATAATATGTGTGTAGTCACAGTGAAAGATTTATCAAAGTGTTTCCATAATATACCGTCCATTCTCATTCATAGATGACTACAAAGTCAAAAGGCTAACTCCCACTTCCCAATTTACACCAACAACACAAGCAAACCCAAATTGACACTGAAGCTTTACACAACAAAGCTGCCCAAATGTGGCCCTAAGATTTGTCTGGACCTCACATTGGGTTGTCAAACCTCTTAATATCTGCACAGTATTAACTCCGCACATCCTCTTTCGAATCATTAAAGCAAGACAAGCTCATATTCATCTGTTCGGAATCATTTATTCAGTCTCTGTCTGTCACGTTCACACAACTTAGCATGATAATTGCTTCCCAGTGAACACATCTGATTGTATGGCATGCGGGGGCAAAAGGAAGGTTACTGGAAAAAGGGAGGCAGGTAGAACTCCTGGGTTTCCAGATAATTACAATCTTGTAAATTTCCTTGGAAAATTAAATGATAATCTGGTAAACTCCTTGGGTCATAAGATAATGGAAATGTTCGGTGTTCAATCATGTGCTGTTAGGCCTGTACTTAGTAACCGCTGTGCTACAGTTAATAACTATTATCAAATATGACCCAGCTAAACTGCAGCTGGGAAGTGAATGTCTGTCATTTTATTGCTCTGCGTGATGATTTTGATCATTATATTGTGCAACTTTTTTTTTTTTTTTTTTGCCTCTTAAGCTGAAAAGACAGAAGGTTCATATATACAGATTCATGCCTAACTACATAACACACTGAGCTACTGCATATACACACAGTCATTTGCAGAATGCAGTGCACACCAAGGCACACACACACACACACACATGCGCGCACACACAGAGGATCAGCTGAAGCGTGTCACCACCATATGCTCCTCCCTATGATGCTGTGTGTGTGTGTGTGTGTGTGTGTGTGTGTGTGTGTGTGTTGCCTAGACTGATTATTGTCCTCACTACAGTTCCTGAAAATGAGCTAACACTTTTAGATTGGCCCACATTTACAAAAAAAAATGACAGTACACCATGCCCTCTTTTTCTGTCCTTGTCTCTAAAGGAGGTGTTACACTTGTTGCCAGTTAACATTAGGTAAATGTCAGTACAGTGTGTGACAGAACAGTCATTTATCAGTATAAGTCCACAGGTCATTCTTGTATTTCTAGCGCATTACAAACTGTCTTGTCTCTCTTCATGTCTCGCAACATTGTCAAATCCAAATAGAGAATCAACATTATGAACTATGACATGGCTTGTTTTCTTGCATAGCCCTGCATGTCTTCTGTGTATCTGCATTTGTAACTGAGAGAAATAGCCAGCACTTTTGAAATGTGCATCCACTGAAAGAGCAAATCTTTTTCACTCCAACACCAAGTGCTTGTCTCTCGACACACATAAAATCATAATAATTTCAGTGAGCGGATGTTTTGTTGACTTTTTGCATTTAGCATCCCTTCATAAAGGTGGTTCACCTAGATGTCAAACAGATAAACTGAATGATTCAGGGAATACCACTAAAAAAAAAGGTTTTGAAAAATTCAGTCTTCATCACCAAGTGTGCACTGCTAATTGGCAGGTTGGTGAAGCTTTAGACTTCTTCGCATGCAGAAGCATTGTGCAGGGTGCTCCAGTGAGAATTAAAGAGTTAGCATTTTTGTCTGATTAAAACCAAAACCCAAGAGGAAGGTAAAAGGAATGGAATAAACGGCGTGTTTATCTGCCCTTCCCTAAGATGCAATTATTTGAGTTTTTTGTAACTATATTACATTACTACATTACTTGGTGATTTGAGGTTTATCCATGTGAACAACAAACCAACATACACAAAAACATGAGGGACTGCAGGTTAATGAAAGATGCATTTTGTTCATTTTGACACTGAGAAGGATGACATCACCCCTCATTTCCCCTCAAATCACCTACTGGGGTCGTAGTTCATGTTTTTAAAAAGCCTATTACTAACGTGTCCACAGTTGAGTATTTTTTCACTGTCCCTGGAGAGTACGTAACCCTGTCATGGTCTCTATTGGATTTGGGGATGCTTACACTGTAAAAGTCCCACCCATTGTTCCACGAGATAATGCTGTGTTTGTCGGACACATCAGATAGTCCTCATTGTAAGTCCTCTTTTTATGTCATTAAAATGAAATCTAAAAATAGCAGCCACACAAGGTTGCGTTAGAGCAAAATATAAAATATCCATATTTGAATGTAAATCTAAAATATAGATACAATTTGTGTATTCATACTCATGACAAGGACTAACTAGCTTTGCGCCACACTGCAACAACATTGCTGTTTCTTTAGTTCTGTCTTCTGCATGGATGATCACTGGTGGCCAGAGACATGCAGCTTTATCCAGGAGGAGTAAATATGACAAAATCTGGACAGTCAAAGTTATGCGTACAGAAATGCGTCTTTTGGTCATTTTCAACTCAACTAGGAAATTTTGGTAGCTGTCCACAAGTTTCTGGTTATATCTTTGACCATTACTTGTGACAGATTTCGTACAGTAAAACCAAATTTGTTGACTTTCTGACTCATACTTGTTTCTTCATCACAGTCCACAGGTTCTTGACGGGATTTAAGTCAGACTGAAGCACACACAGACTACTAGTAGTATTACTGGTATCAACTTAATTTCATCTGTTTGTAATTAGTATTTTTTTTCATTCTTTCTGTGTTAGCGACAAGATCCCGTTGCTTGGGATTCCGCCTTTGCTGAGATATCCCGGGACGTCCTGAATGTCCGCTACACCCTCCTGCCCTACCTGTACACCCTGATGTATGAAGCACATACCACAGGAAGCACTGTGGTCAGACCGCTCTTGCATGAGTAAGCACAGACACGCAACACACACGGTTTTTATCCTTTCTGCTAAAATCATGGTTCTAGTGTTTCATAAAGACACATAATCACATAATTTAGTGACCACCCACATGGATCTTTTATCCTGATCACTGGTGAGATAACCTGATTTTATACCACATTGCTTCTCATTAGTGTGCAGAGTATCACATGTGGTAGTTACTGGACTGCAAATGCGTTTAGAAGGAGCTTCCCATTGAGTTCTTGAAAACATTTTCAGTACCACTCTGTTTTGATGGCCAACTATGTATTTATCAACTAGTGAGATCATATCAACACCAACCTTATTATGAAGCAAGGTAAGATAGGCTAGTTTGACAAATTTTCTCATTAGAATAACTTGATATGGTATGAAAATTAGAAGTGTATGCCCTGCCACAACGGCTGCCATGAAAAAGCCCTTGAGCAAGGCACTTCAATTCCAGTGAGACTGTATAGATGCCAACCACAAGATGACTGTGGCTGCACTTGGCAGCTCCCAGATGTGAATGTGTGAAATTGTAAGGAAAAAAGACATATTTATTCATTTTAAGAGACTCTTATAAAGTCACAGATGGTATTAAAGGAGCTGGCAGGGTGAGTCTGGCAGGGTTATTTGGCTTGCATGCCATTGAATTCTGAATGAGTATTTGAACAGTCATCTGGGCTGAGGACACATGAGAGAGTGTTAGTAATGTCTTTTTTCAGTCAGGCTTAATAGCTTCCATGCCGGTGTGTCACAGGTTTGTGCACGACAAAGAGACATGGGCGATACATGATCAGTTCCTCTGGGGACCCGCTCTACTTATCAGCCCTGCACTAAATAAGGTATGTGCACACATATACACACACTGTTTTGTTTTATTAATTATTTTTTAGTAATAAGGATCAAATTTGTAACTTTTTGACCATTTTAAGAAGAGTAGCTGCTCTGTCTGTATTTGTCTTCCTTTTAGTTGGACTCATTCTTTTTCATATTTTTTTTTTGTTTGTTTTTTTACTGACAGGGACAGCGAACTGTGTCTGGCTATATACCTGAAGGACGCTGGTATGACTACTACACGGTGAGTCTGTACTAACAAGGAAACAATTAGAAAGACAAAAGTGAACCCAAAGCCTCCCCTATCTTTTCTAAGAAGAAAATAACCTTGAACATAACATAATGTGTTGAAGAAACAAGGCACTACATGGAAAACATGTGTTGTGTCTGAAAACACATTTCATCAACACAAATAAGTAACAAATATTAATATTGAATGAAGTGTTTGGCTTCATCGTTAGGAAGTTGCAGCCCAACAAATGCAGAAGGTACCTCAATGACAGAAACAAAGTTGCTCTGTCTCTTTCTAGCTGGGGGAGTCCCCATCTGTTAAACAGCATCATAAACCCAAACAAAAAACATGAAACAGCAGTTTAAATGGGGGCATAAGATGGTAGAGAGGGGTGGTTACCCCCCTTTAACACAAGGGAGCATTCAGCGAGTTACAAGCTATAAGAGAAAGATCAAGGGCAAAGTGGAAAGTCATGGAAGAACGATATTTGTAAATGATTCCTTTGGTGTGTAATACATTTCTGAAATCTTTCAGATGCAGCATGTACATATTTTACTATGTCAACAATATTCCTGCAAAGGACTTGTTAAACAAAATGAATCAATGTTAATTAATCTCGTATTTCTAGGACTTTAACAGCTGATTGTTATTATTTCTTGCATCAGGCTAAAGAAGTGCCGTCTTCCAAGCGCTATATCTCAATGCCAACACCCCTTGACCATATTAACCTCCATATCAGAGGAGGATACATCTTACCCTGGCAGAAACCAGAGAACACTACACATTACAGGTACGTACACACACACCTTGTCTGACACATCATGGCAGCACACAGCTATTGGTCCTGTGTGTAGTGTGAAAAGTATGTGTGTGTGTGTGTGTGTGTGTGTGTGTGTTGTGTGTGTGTGCATGCACTTGCGTTTCTACCCAAGAGTGGCCCTCATTACCAACAGTGGACATTTTTCCGGACCCCTCTTGGTGATGCCTTTGTATGTGTGTGTGCGTGTGCATGTTTGTTGTCTGTCTGTGCCTCAATGCCAGTGCAGTAAGATAGGGTGGTGGAGGGTATCACTGCAGTATTTGAATGTTTCAGATTTTTTTAATTTGACAAAGTCAAACAGATATGACCATCGTGGCAGGTACGTCGCCATTTATTACATACACAATAATCAAAATGAAGGCCATCTTATACGAGTATCAGTGTGTGTTCAGGAAGTTGGCTGTGAGAATGAGAGAGGTAGACGATCAGGTGGTAATGCGTGTTCAAGCCACAGTTAGATCAGGTGGATCCCCCCAGCAGGAATGTTAATGTATTTGTTCTCAGCAGCAGGTATAAATAGACACTGCCCTTCAGCAATCTGCTGTAAGACTCTCTGTCCCTTTTGTTTCAGTCGGAAGAATCCTTTAGGACTGATCGTCGCCCTGAGTCCCACTGGAACTGCTGAAGGATCGTTCTTCTGGGATGACGGAGATGGTATAGGTAAGTAAAAGGTCACTCGTCAACACATACCTATACATAGACACATAGAGGAGCATGTCATTTCATCTTTTATTGATGTATTCATGGAGTGACTGTTTACGATAGTGTTACGTCCAGTCTAGGGGCACCTGAACACAACACGAATGCGCCATCCCTCTCCGGTCCCAAGCAGCCACACCACAGCAGTTTTACCAGGACAAATGATGACTTATTTGTAATAAATTTGGGGTTAAAACAAAGGGAATGATTAGCTTAAAATAAGAGTGAGCTCTACCAAAAATAACAACCAAAACGACACTAAAGTACGGGAGAACCAACTAGCCTATCCAAAAATGAAAGTATCGAAAGTTTATAGAAACTGCGACAGCAAGCGGCAAATACCTTGTATATGTTCAATTCCTGGCCAATACATCAGACTCTCACAGAAGACAAAGTTGTAGCCACGACAGCAGATAATGAAATAAAGTAAATAAAGTAAGATGGGCGTTTCTTTTAAAAAGTTAAACATTCTAAACCATGGATGTGCCACACAGAACTTGTAGCACAGAGGATCTATCAAATTACCACAGTTTTAACTGGACATCCAAGATTAGTGTCACCAATTCAGTACAGTATGTACAATGGTATTATGTCACAGTGAAGGTGACCCAAAACCTTTTGGAAATAAAATGTCATCGCTTCATTTCATTGCAGAAGACATTTGTTTAAAATTTTGTATAACTAATTTATGGATTATTGAATTATGACAAAAAAAGTCTTTTGTTAGGTCACAGTAATCTTTGACGCAGTTTATCCTGGAGTCCAGTGAATGTTTGTGCCAAATTTGAAGACATTCCCTCAAGGTCTCACTGAGATATCATATGCACAAGAAAGGGACGGACAAGTGTACAGACAAATGTCTTTCGATGGGTAATAGCGACCAAAAAAAAAAAAAGTAGGTTGATTTTATTTTGTGATGTACAAGTCAAAACAGCAGGGTCGGTATATAAATGACATCTGACAGAATTTGCATTGCCTCCTACCCCGGTACAGTACACATATACAGTATGAGGAAGCACATGCAATTATTTTCACTGAATATGGATTTCTTTATGGAGACACAGCCGACTGCAGCACAGTCCTCCACCACTTTCTCACACATTCTCAGATTCACACACACACACACACACACACACACACACACACACACATATGAACAGAGTCGGTCTCTGAAGTGCCTCTGTGAGGAGATGCACTCCTCTGTGAAAGGCATGTTTGTGTTGGGACAAAGGAGAAAGAGAGAGAGATAGAGAGAGATTGAGGAATGCAGAGAAGGGGAGTGACAGAAACTATTACAGTAATTCCTCGTGTCGCTGCCTAGAGATATGCTCTCCATCACTCCTCTTTTATCTGGTCCCTCGCTCCCTCTCTTCTGCGTCTTCCCTGTCTGTCTGCCATGTACTGTAGCCGCCCTATGTCTTTCTTGTTTGCTTCAATATCGCACCTGCTTACTGGTATTATCTGCTTTTCTGAATTTTTATTTATTTTTTTTAATTCTGCTTGTTTCAGTTGAACTTCAGAGGGTTCGCTATTCACTCCGCTGTCAGTCAGGCTGACTCATCCGTGTGCTACTCATTCATCAGTTATTGCCTTATTCATTCAACCAGTTCTATATTTTCTCATCAGGGCAGCCAATTTGTTTTCAGCCTTTCATGCGGTTAAGCAGCAGAGCTAACTAGTTAACTCATTTTACTTCCATTATTCAATCATTTGTTCATTTAGTCAAACCATGAGACAATTTGTAAATGGGTCTAATAATAAGTCAGCTACTTACTCATACTTCACCAGATGATCATTTATTTGTCAGTCATTTGAACATTTACTCGAGTTCTCGGTCAGCTCACCTACTTATTCACTTGCTCACTTATCTCTCTGAAACTGTCATTCATTCACACACTATTTTCTTCCTCTTCATGTCTCTCCTCTGTATGCAATTGACTCCTATTTTCTCTCCTCAGATACGGTGCAGAAAAACCAATATCTTCAGACAACCTTTAGCGCAGCAACGGTGAGTTCAAGGGCCAACTACATGTCACGTCTCTCTCTTTTTTCTTTCTTTATCATCATTATTGTTATTACACAGCAAGACTTACAACTAAGCCCATGCTTTACCATTCAATGGGGCTGTGGTCGGCGGAAGTCAAAGGCTAACTGTCGGAAACCATTAGCAAAGGATCTATCTAAAATTCTGGGGTGGTGATTTGAATATAGCTTTTAACACCTTTGGCTCATACAAAGTTCTCACCTTAAAAAAAAAAAAATCTTGTGACACCTCCATCAAAATAATGACACACAAGTGTGTCAGGTGTTAAATCATTCAGTATTAGCACCATTACAATCACCTGAAAGATGATTATTTATTACTAAACTTTAACCAGAATTTACAATATCATAAACAATAGCCATTTGCTTCTTTAATACAACCTAAATAGATGATTTACACACACAGATGGCAAAGCTTTTTATTGGTGTCCTCTTGTTTTATTGTCTTGCTCTCCTTGTTGCTTTTGATGTACAATTTAGTAGCGCATATCAGGTGGCAATATAAAACGATTTTACAATTTTAGGAGGGAACAAGAGGAAAATAGATAATGCAGGGCAATGCAGAGTCTGTTTGTTAAGTTGAAAGATCGTATGGGCGAAGTAGAGTCTAAAGAGTCTCAGTTTCATCACCAAGCCAGCAGCCCTAATGAAGCCACAATGTAATTTTGATCAGGTGTAACCCTGTTGTTGTGTATGCAGCTGTTTGTTATTTTTGAGGCTGAAACCGAACATGCTCACACAGAGGTGACTGGAGTGGAAGAGTGGAACAACTGTGCTTGTTTTATGCAGATCACAGAGTATTTTTTTGGTCGTTGTTTTAGCACAAAAATTGCACTTACATTTGTGCCTGCTCAGACAACCTTTTATCACAAACACTAGCACAAAGAGCAATTTGGGGTTTTACTTGGCAAAAGCACAAACACCAAGTTCAGCGTTACAAAAAAAAAAAGAAAAAAAAGAGAGAATCCTTTTCATGTACACTACAGCAAAGAAGCTTTCAACAATAATGCAATAAAAGCTTTTATTTATCAATTAATGTCATATAAAGTGCAGTAAACAACAACAGGCATTATGTGGTGTAAACAATATTTGCCTTTGAAACTAAACTAAAACAATTGGCAGGTAGGTTGTTCCAAACATCTTGGAGAATTACCAGAGTTCTTCTGTGGAATTAGGCTGTCTCATTTGCTTTCGTCTTTTCATGTAATCCCAGACTGACTCCATGATGTTGAAATCACAGATGGTATGGTCTGTGGGGATCATACCATCTGCTACAGAACTGCCTTTGTCTTCTTGTCACTGAAGATTGCTCTACTCATAGACTGGCTGTATGCTACGGCCACTGTCATTTTGGACAATGAATTTGGCAACAATCAGGGAATTCCCTGATGGTACTAGAGATGGATGCAAGTTGAAATATTTAAAGTACCTCAAAGTTTTGCACTGGTACATCAACTTGCCTCATTCCCCTAGTGCATATCTAGGTGTGTAAGAGAACACAACTCCCAGTGCGGTCCTTGATTATTCGCAATAATGCACTGTACACATGCATCAGAGAGGCTATGGTGGGTAAACTTGAAAATGCTGATTTAATGGCAAAAAATATATATGTTTCCAAAGCAGCTATTTCAACTAGTCACAAAAGACATTTTAACCAGTTTCTGTTTCCATGGAAGCGCCCATTCATTTTGAACGTGTTGGTTCAAAGGCAAGCACAACACAACTATTTCAGCAAAAGAAGATCTTGAGTCATTAAGGCATTGTTCTTTCTTCTGTCACTTCTTAGTTTTGGTTAAATGTGGCAAGTAATGCTGCATCTCTATGGAAACGGCACAAGCACTAGAAGTAGAAAGAACTCAAAAATGTCATTTGGGCATTATGGCACAGCTACCATGTCAGAAACCATAAAAAAGACACAAACAAAAGTTGGATGTCTTTGTTTGTTTTACAAAAAGTAAAAAACACAACAACTGATATCAATAGTAAAACATCTTTTCCCACATGTTACTGATAGTGGTTCTCTGCATGCAATAGACAGATTATTTATTAGGCCTGTATATAGACATTATATACACAACTCTGCACATCAGCACTAGAAAGATATTTCACCATGCTAAATGTATTTTTCAGCAACTTGCTCCTCCGTATACCATTCTTGAGCAATGCTGCACACATTTGTTTGATTAGTGTCTAATTTTCTTTCCGATCTCTAGTTTAATCTGCGTATCTGTGTCAATAAAACCTGCAATTCAGCTTAAGAGTTGCAGAGTTTTTGTCTCTTGACACTTGGTTTTTGCTAAGTCACTCATGGCTTCTCAGTTGCGCCCTGGAGCACATTTTGTTTGTTTGTTTTCTTTTACAGTATCTGATTAGTGGCAACCAGTTTTGTGTTTGGTCATTTTTTTGAGCCAGATCCATGTAATAAAGTGACTGTGTTTGAATATTATGATTTTGAGCTCATTTTGGGCTGTTTGTACAGAAGGATAAATCACACATAATGCATCCATGGGCCGCCAGGAAGTTCTTGCTAGAATAAAATTGTGTAACTTTGGCAAATCTTTAAAAAGAAAACACACCTTTTAAACCTGCTGGCAGATTTTGGAGTTCAGAGGGTTAATAGATGCCAAATTAAATGATCAATACAACATCAGCCTGATCTCTCCACAGACATTGGAACATGTGTTTTTTGGGCTTTTTCAGTTACTCCAAAAGAAACATAGAACAACACATTAAGTTGTAGCCGTGTTTACACCTCTGCTGACATTGCGCACGCACAAAAATAGAGCCCTTCGAGTCCATGTTGTACGTTCACAACACTTATGGCTAAATCCAGGAAGAACCAAGTGTTTACCAGCCCACAGTTTGATCACAGTTTGAGACACACATGTCAGAAACTCCCTAATCGCTGGGACTAATGGGACTAACCCAGCTCCATTTTTCTTTTTGCCAGGCAAAAGCTCACAGTCACACATTAATAAACACAAATTAAATCGCAAACATACACACATAAACATTCATATATGCACACGTCTACACTATACACATACAGCGACCATAGCCAAACATCTGTGGCTGTCCTCTGCCTACCATCAGGCTCAATCCAAAGCAATTTCACACAGTGATAAAACAGGCACAGTGTCTGACAGCCAAAGAGGGAGAGAGAGAGAGAGAGAGAGAGAGAGGAAGAGAGTGTAAGTGTGTGTGTGTGCTTGTGTGCGTGTGCACTTGTGGGTGTATGTGTGAACAGGCAGATGTGGGAAGATGAGGATAAGTTGGGCAATGAGGCCAGTGCTGCCTGGCAGATTAGCAGATCGTATGCCATTTTGGATGGCTATCTGAGCATAGATGTGTGCGCGTGTGTGTGTTTATGTGTGTTCCTTCAGCTCCATACGCATTTTGGACGTTGAGAGCGAGGCCATTTTTACAAAGCGAGAACGTTTTCATCCTCCTCAGTACATCGTTTAATGGAAAATGAGGGGCCTTCAACATATGTGTGCACCCAGGCACATGTTTTTCACAGAAGGGGAGTCTGATACAAGCATGGAGGTGAAACTATTCTGACAATCAGAATCCCAATGCAGAATATTAGGACATAAAGTCAAAAATTAGAACATGGGAGATACAAAACTACTCATATGAAGAAAGATACCTAAATGTTACGTCTCACTCAGTGAAGTGATGAAGCACAGAATTAAAGACGATAAAATGGGGGGGTTGAAATCCTTTGGCTCAGTTAATTACAACACAAACGACAAAATTACGACACAAAGTTCAAGATTAATGTCCTGCCTGTCGCACAGATGCTACAGCAAAATAAATAAATGGGACAAGTCATATTTTAGTAAATATTCATTCACACAAATCAGGTACATCATCTCATGTGTTGTGTTTATTCTATTTCTAATGAAACTTTTTCTTCCAGAATACCTTGAGCTGTGACATTGTCCACAACGGCCTGGCTGCTGCTGATGAGCTAAACCTCGGTGTGGTGAAGGTTTGGGGCGCAGGCACTGTTCTCATCAAAGGAGCGACCCTACGAGACTCGAAAGGAACGACTCACACACTGACCCCGCAACACAACGTTGAGAGTCAGGTGAGAATAGTTCTGGAATGCTCATTCATCTTCTGCAGTAATTTAGTCATCATATAATTAATGTAGTTGTCTTAGTACTCAATGCATCAGAATTAAATAAAGGTACAGCTACAGGTAATACAATACAAGTCAATACTAGAAGAAAGTCCTTCAAAGGTTTCTAATTTACACATGTTCTTCATGCTTTTGACAACTGTGCACAAGCTTTACATGATAACCGCAAATTACAGCGGACTGACACTGTCAAGTAAAGAAAACAGTCAATGAAAAAAGCTCTCAGCATAGATAAGTTGCAAGTTTCGGGCACATGGTGGTTATTTTTGTGCACACAGAAACATACCAATAATGGTTAGTATAGCCTATTTTATTAATTTATGTGTTCTATTAAATGTATTGTTAGGAAAACTGCACCAACTGCAGCTTTAAAGCCACAAAATAAAACAAAACAGAACAAAAATGTAGGAAAACTTTACTTTTTCCAATTCACAGCACATTGCCCTCACAGTACCACTGGAAAATTCAATGTAGACACAATTCAATAACAGCTGTTTTCTTTCTGTTTTTTTTTTTGGTTCCTCCTTTTTTTTCCCCCCAAAGCCTTATTGACTGATCTTTGGAACACAAATAACAACCTTGTCTGCTGGCAAAAATGAGAAACTTTAACAGTAATGGAACAATTCTAACTATATGTACACAAGAAAACATATTCCATTGCACTTCACATATAAACTAAGCTAAATTCCTTCTCGAATAACTTTGAAATAAACATGTTGACTGTCTGACATACAAACAATCTTTTCAGTCAATGAATAGTTCTTTTGTGTGTTTATATCATAGCACAGTGAGCTTTTTTTGTTTTTTTTATCATTACTTGCACACATTCCATAAACACACCCTGGCTTTTGAGTTGATTGAGCATTTCCCTGCCAGTCAGAAACTGTCACTAAAACTAAAAAACCTCAGGTTCACAGCCCATCCCCTGCTGTGCCGCACTTTGTCGCTAATAGCTGTAATCAACTCTGCATTCCCCCTGACACTGTTGTTTTGTAATGAACACAGAGCTGAAGACTTGACTCAGGACAGTGATTTTAAAGCTGCTCATGTGAAATGACTGTCATTTCGTATTGCTCTCTCCATCATCTGCTCCAGTGGCTGAGCAGACAGAAACCTGATGGAGAATCATGACAACTTGTCTATGCAAAGCAGAGTCCTCTGCATGTGTCCAATGTGCCTTGCAGTGCCACAGTCGCTCTCATTTATAGTGGCCACGGTGAAAATGGAACACTTGTATATTCTCTGTTCTTTACATCAAAGGAATATCCCACAGTGGTTGTTCATGAACCTCCTCTGTAGTTCTCTGGATTGAGGCCAGAGGGTCACGGCCACCAAGGTTCAGCCGGAGCTAGAAGGGATTCAGCGTTTTTACAAGGCTTCAGTTGTGGGATGTTTAGTAAAACATGACTTGAGCTGAAGGAAAGCTCTTCGAAAGCTTGACGACACGGAAGAAATAAGTTTGCCAAAAGGCAAATACACAAATGGGAGTATGAAAGAAGAGATGAGGTCATATAGGATCGAAGTGGAGGATGGCTGAAGAAAAAGGATTGAAGAAGCCAAGTTTGCGCGGATAGTGTGTGTTACTTTTCCTCATTTGGCCTGTGATAAAATATTCCTGTCAAGGTTGTGTACTGTACTCAGTGCACTTATCAGGAGCATGAAAATGATAGCAGCAGCAGCTCCATAAATAATCGTAGGTGAAACAGCCCAGAAGCGTTAGATTTATACTGTTCTTGGAGAAGACGGACAGGGAGAAGCAAGACGAGCGGGCAAGAATTGCAGATGAAGAAAGTCAGAATGACAGAGGGATTTTGTGTGTGCGTTTGGGGATGCAAGGATGGCTCGAGAATAATGAAAAGACAGAAAGACAGTCCATCTTGAGGAAAGAGAGAAGGATGGACAGAGTGCAGTGGAGAGGCAGAATGCATCACGGAGAACAGACTGAGAGAAGGAAAAGAGGGGTAAAAGAGATAAACAGGAAGGATGAAAGATGGGCAGAGGGGAGGAAAAAGGGCAGGAAGGAACGAGAGAAAGGGAAAGAGGGTGACACAGTATGTGCATGGTAATAAGTGGTGTTTCAGTGCGAGACAATCCATTCATCTTCTTAAGTATTGTCTGATAGGGTAACAACTTGAAAGAATCAGTAAGCAGCTGGTGCTGTGTCATTTAAATACAGTGAGGTGGGAGAGTTATTTCTGTCTGGTGCAGGACAGGATGTTTTATCCTGAAGACATATCGGCCTGTTCTTACTGTCCTTTGTAATATATCACCTCACATGTGTACGAGTTGGTGTGTGGAACTTTACCCAGAACTCACAGTGTCTGGATTACATGTGCACATTTGGATTATCATCCTTTAAATCAGGTTCGATGGAAAAGAACAGGAGGAATGTGCTGTACATTTGTCACTTTAAGTGGACTCAACTTCTGCAGGGAGTTACTCTAGCAAAACTTGAAGCAATTTATCGTCTACAGTAAACTTGTTGATGTTGTGCACGATCATGGAGAGCTAAAGCCTATGCAAAAAACAAACAAAAAAAAAAGTTGATTTTGCACCTATTATTATTTATATACATACAGCACTGTGGTCTGCGAAACTCCTAACAAATGAAGATGCAAAGGCAATGTTCAATAAACACAAGTATTAAGTTGTCCCTTCTCTCTCTCTCTCTCTCTCTCTCTGTAGGAGCTGATTATGGATGCTACTTCAACGGCTTTTAAAGTAAATCAGCCTTTTACCATCACATGGACGACCAGTGCCTGAATGCAATGCTGTGCTTTTACTAATAAGTTAATGAATCTGTAAATAATAGTGCATTAATGAAGAAAATGAAATGTATTTGAATGTAAAGCCAGAAACTTTAATGTGATCAGCTCACCTATCTAATCCGAACTGTTTATTGTATTGTTTTTCTGTTTTGTTTTTTGTTTTGTTTGTTTGTTTGTTTTTTTTGGGAGGGGGGGTATATATTGCTGTGCCTTTAAATTAAATGTAAAGAAACAACATGTTTTGAACTTGTGCATATAATAACTTTGGTTTTGTCTTTCGATCTCCTCGCTCCAGAACAATCACAAAATAAAAAGTGTTTTGCTGCAAAAACAATGACGCTCGCTTTGATGTGTTCCACATGACATTAAATTTGCCTTCAAAAGATGAGGGTAAAAATAGCACCACTGCTATAGATCAAGCTTCAGGTTTCTTGCACCCATATAGACACGCTGGTTACTTTTTGGATATGACTATAAATAATAAATAACCATGTTAGTTTTAGTAGCTGTAACTGAAATTAACACTGAAGTTACGAATTGCCGTTTGGACTCCACTGCTTTTGGGGTAAAAGGCTCAAAGTACTGTTTTTTTAAGTGGAGTAATCCTGAACATATGCATTTACGTCTTCATATAAATATAAAATATGCACACACACACACACAAAAGAGTTCTTCTCTAGATATAAGTGTAAATTGATTGAGTCACTTAATCTGCACACTACTTTTTAAAACTATTTATGTGCACAAATCTAACTTTCGGTTTAAAAAAAAAACATATATATATATATATATATATATATCGTTTCCAAATTGAGTTATTGCCATGTGAATCATTCAATAATGAGGGAAAAAAATGTCAAACTAGCTCGAGTCCACGACACATGCAGAGTGAATAATTTTATGAAATGGTCCTGGCCCTTATTTCACATCACAGAAGCATCAGTAGGCAACCAGCAGCTGTGCAAAATGAGTGAACAGGTGTTTATAATAAAATAACACTAATGAGCAGAGGAAGGAAAGGTGCAAAATTAAGAAGTCTGCTTTGAATAAGTGGAAATGCTTTGATTCACGAGATGTGTGCTTACAGAGAAACAATAAAGTGTGTTATTAACTTTACGCTTTTTGATGCATCTTGTGCCATTTAGTAGCATGTTTTGGCATGCGCACACTTCCACAGTGCATGTGTACATGTATGGATATGTGTGTGTGTGTGTGTGTGGGTGTGCCACGTACTAATTGGAACTAACACCTACGGCAAGCTGTCTACCTGCGCTTTGTCTCATCCCATTACTTCCCCATAATGATACAGTCATCCATTATTCAGCCTGCAGTAAATGTAATGATATCAATTTAGCCATGGGCACCTTAAATTGATTTCCACTCTAATCTCCAGAAAGAAATGTATAGAGGGGGGTTTCTGCAGAATGGCGGATCTGCATCTATGTTTTTTACCGGCTTGTGTCCAAAAAGTTTCGATCGATGCTGATTAATTCCAGTCCCTGTCTTCTGGTCAAACGTGGTTTTGAAGAGAAGGTTCCTTGACTAATTGAGCTGGTGATGTGACAAGTCATTCCTCCTGGATTCATACTTCAGTCATAAAGCTGGAGGAAACTGAAGAGCGACGTCTCTGAAACAACCAGGGTGTTTAATCTTTTTTTTTTTTTTTTTTTTTCTTTTCTTCTACATTCCTGGTGGTTTTCTGGTTTAATCAGTTGTTACAAAAATAATATTTCATCTCTAATCTTGCAAAAGAAAGAAACTTTATAATGAATGGCCCCTGACATTACCATCATTTGAATTTGTTGGTGTAAGTGTTTTACATGTTTCTTTTTCTGTCAAAAATATGTAAAAAATAAAAAATAAAAAATGACAGCACCAGGGGCTGTGGCTTTTTTCTTAGACATCAAGAAAAACTTAGATCTGTTGGTGCTTTGAGGTGCTTTGCTTTATTTTATGTTATTTATTTATTTGTTGGTTGGTTGGTTTATTTTCTTTATTATTGCACAGATTAGCAAAGTTTATATATTCTAATATTCATCTCATTTATATGTGCAGTCTGTAGCCTCAAATAAATGTGGGTGTATGTCTGAAAAAAATGTAATTATATAGACAATAGCAGCAATAAAGGTCAAACGGATCTTGGATAAACAATAAAATAGAGTATATAGTACACAGAAATATTATGCCATTTGTAATATGTATAAATATAGAGCATATCTACATGTACCCTTTGAGATAAACTGCAACAGCTTCTTCATAGTTTAAGGGCATTCAAGTGGTTCCAAACCAAAACAAACCCTTTAAAAGCATTCAAATGCATACCGAAGATATAGCTGACCTTCAAAGTGCATAAAAAGTCCGGCCACTATTCAATCTTGTGAGCTTGATTTGCACATGATTTCAGATTTCTCCCATGCAGGTTTCAGTTCTGTCTGCACCGAGAAATAATGTGGCATTTTTCCACAGAAAGTCCCACTTACATCTTATTATTCATGGATCAATGTGTTTTTCTCTGACTTTCTGAAAGAGAACCCATCTGAGCAGACAACATGCCTTTAAATGAGTTGCAGTAACAATGCGTCATTGTTGCCGGGTTGACTGACAGATACAAGTGTGTCACAGATGAAGGGGGAGACAAAAAGATAAAACAACATGAAAGACGGAGAGAAAACACTCTGACAACATCAAAGACTGTCAGACGTGACATGTGTGGGTGCATGCATATGTGTTCTTAACGTGTTGCTGGATGCTCGCGCCGGTGGAGTTGTTCCGTGTCTATGCGTGCGTGCCCTTAATTACACCTTTGAGGAGCTTTGCAATATTAAAGTCACCTTTAAGTGGTTGCAAATACTGACGGAGATGACAAAAGCTGCGCAGCTGTGACCTGGCTTACGTAACAGTCATATAGAAATATATATATATATATATATGTGTGTGTGTGTGTGTGTGGGTGTGCCACGTACTAATTGGAACTAACACCTACGGCAAGCTGTCTACCTGCGCTTTGTCTCATCCCATTAC
>NW_007578116.1:139559-174703 GCF_000690725.1 Stegastes partitus | reverse complement strand
GAATGAAAGTCTGAATATATGGAACGAAAGTCTGAATATATATAATGAAAGTCTGAATATATGGAACGAAAGTCCGAATATATATAATGAAAGTCTGAATATATTGAATGAAAGTCTGAATATATATAATGAAAGTATATATATATATGTGTGTGTGTGTGTGTGTGTGTGTGTGTGTGTGTGTGTTAGGTGCCACTTGTCTCTAAATTCCATAATCTACACACACAGATTTGGAATAGACAGATTGCGGCTTGAAAATATAACTCATTAAACGGGGGGAATTCTATTTTAAATTAGAAATGCCTCTTCTCGCATGCATACTATCTGCCATACACACAGATATGATATGCATATATCATGCATTTACAGAACATTACAAGTGGTCTCACTTTTCTCTCCATCTTTCTCTCTTTCACACTTGAACACATGCATTTCCCTGTCAGCTCTCCATGTCATGAAAAGAGCCTTTGTGCAGACAGCCCGATAGCACCCCACCGGACCAGATCCTCGCAGCAGTTCCACCATCTGACACACACCCATAGTCTCGCTAACACATGTACACAGTCACGCTGTGTAAAAGAATGTCACCTGTTTGTCAGGAGCCATGTCATGTGTTTGACACCGCGCTTCAGCTCTGCAATTTTCCCTTCACCTTGGCTAATCTGCCGCTTATTTAGGGCAGTCATGCACACCAGCGAGTCACCTGCCCAGTGAGAGCCTATTATGCTAATTAGTGTTTTAGCACAGCGTTAAAGGAACATTAGTGGTTTGTGACCCTCACCAAAAACCAAAAATAAAGGAAACTCTTCCCAAACCCCGCGGCCCCCCCGACAAAAAAAAACCTAGGCTTACAAAGAACAAAATCAATGAAAAGAAACCTCAGGAGAGGCAATTCAAAGAGAAATCTTCCTTCCTTGAACAGCTGGGGTGCAACACATGAGCCATTGGTGAAAAAAGGTAAGAAAAAAGAAGGAAAGACATGAAGAAAAGAGAAATCTTCGATACAATGTTGGTATTGTATTCACCTTATGATTTGTACCTGACAGTTTTTTGCATTGCCATCCTATTTTTTCCTTTACCCTTAAAGAAAACAGGATGTTTTTTGGCCTGTTTCTTACATATGCGGCACAAATCTCTGACTGAAACAAACAAACAAACAAACAAATAAATAAATAAATATAAAATACAATAAAATAAAATAAAATAATGTGGTTGTAGATCTTGTAAAGCCAACTTGATGACAGAATGATAGCACCTGCATCACTTTTATTTCCACTTGTTCCACTCCACTGCTTAATTTGAGTCTAGTTAAGTCACATTGAGATTGATGACATTTCACATGGGCAGCCTATTAGCAGGTTGTGGTAGCATTATACTGTCTGTGAATTATTCAGCGTAACACTTATAATATGATTGCCTGTATAAACTGAGAGCAACGCAGATTAACCAAGCATAAGAAATGTGCGTCAGACACAGGTGACCCTCCCTATTACGCTGCGGATCAAGATGACCCGATTAATATCTGCGTTGTGTAAAATACCGGTTGCCTCCTTTCTGAAATTATTTAGCCTTTTCACATTCCGGGTCATGACGTTATGTGTAACGTGGATGCAGTTGGTTTGTCATGCTTTCATGTAATTAAATAGTTGTACAGATGCACGGTAAAAGTATAACAGACTTTATTCCACAAACTGGATCTACATGGCTTGTCAAGATGAAAATGAGCCGTACTAGATTTCAACAGGATTTCCTGAAGACTCCACATAAACAAGACTGAAGGTTAGAACATGTGTCTGCTTATAGATAAACCCGTAAAGAAGGCCATTCAGAGATGAAAGCTGTTTCTTTAATAGCTGAGTGGTTGACAGTTTAGCTTTATCCATGTTACCAACATGACCCTATGCAGGTCATTGTTGGCCTCTCAGGTCACTGCTGTGATGCACACTGAAAAATCAACAACAAAACCACAAGGGTTGAATTGGTTCTGACACCGACAGTACTCAGGCTATGAATCATGGACTTTTATGATACTCTGACAATGACATTTGACCAGCAGGTCAAACTTTTCACTTATTGTAAAATCATCTACCTGATAGATTGCCACAAAAATCTCCTGCTCCTTATGTGACTTTTCCTTTGGTGCTACTGTGAAGTTCATACTGTAACTTTTGGGCTTTATGCAATAAAATTTAGTCCAGGCATTCACGTTCCCTTCAAGAGGAATTACAATCACTTGGGTGAGCCTTTGACTTTCCGTTTTTTATGGCCAATATTTGCTTTCTGACCAAATAACTGCAATAACTGCAAAAATTAATGACTCCGCAAGACATGCAAGAAACAAACTCATTGAATTACACTTAAACAGTAGAACTGAATAGAAATTAAAAATGAAAACCCCAAAAATATGTTCATTCCATTGCTTATGCTATAGTTTGTACAACATGGAATGTTTGTCTGTCCCTCTGAACTCCAACCAGTTTTTGTTTGTTTGTTTGTTTGTTTTTCTCCTCTAACATTTTCACTCACTGTAGGCACATTTTTGGACGTTTTTTTGTAATTTTAAGTCCTGCACCTCAATGGAAACAGCACAGTTAAAATGCCATCAATTATTATTATTATTATTATTATTATTATTATTATTATTATTATTATTATTATTATTATTATTATTATTATTATTATTATTATTATTAATGATAATAATAATAACACAAAAAACTAAATGAGTTGAATTATCTATTTTACAAAAACTGCGTAGGTAAACAAACAAACAAATAATCAATTCATCAACTTTAAGAAAAATAAAAACCTTTACATCATTTTGGCTGATTTTTGGTGACTTTCAATAAAACTTGATATTTGGATTAATCTTTAATTATGCCAACAGAATCTCATGCATGTTTAGTTCAAAGACCAACAGAAAGTTGAAAATCAGACACATTTGTCTATTTTTTTTTTCAGTGTAGTAGGACGGTAAAATAAAAACAGGACAGTGAAGCATCTCAGGAGACCTTTTAAGAACGAAAGGTAAATATAGAGGTGCGACAGTGGTGCAGATGATGACTTTTGGATCATCTTTGAAAGGTGAGGGGGGAAAACTGCAGAGAGCACTCAGCAGCCATTTTATTTTCGAGTGGATGACTATAATTAATAAATGCCATTAAAAGACATCTGTCGACACTTGTGCTACCCCTTCAGGTGCCATGACAATCATAACTCCGGCCGTTACTATCAAGATCATGATCACCATTGTCATCATTCTTAAAATGCCTCATTTGGGAAGAAAAACATTACGTCCTTTACATGAGCCACAAGAAACAAACAAAATAGATTGAATATTTCTCAAATAAAACTGGAGAACATTGTGATTAGCACTGGGGCTAAAAATGAATTTGGTCTAAGGTTACTACATAAATACAGTGTATTAAACCTTTTTCCTAAAATGGGACTTTATTCTTTAACTGACTGACTTGCTAAAAGTTAGGAATGTAAATAGTACTTTTCCCCCAAAATTAAACAGAGACACACTGTCAACAGCGATACTGTTTGGTTTGTGTCTCTCGCTGGTGGGTGAACAAGACACCAACTGTTTTCTGTTTGCTTTGAAATTACTTACCAATCGATTACGCACAAAAGATTATTGTACGCCTTAGGTGGAGTCAAACACGAATAACAATGGATCAGACGTTTATGTTAGGCTTTGCTCCAAAGGGCAATAAAACTACAAGTTCATAAGTCAGGGCAAATTGAAAAAAAAAAAAAAGACAGAGAGGGGGGTGACATAGACCACTGAGAGGGAAAAAAAAAGACAAATTCTTCCTGCAGATTGTGGATGACGCACCAATGGGATGACCATACGCACAGAAACTCACAAACCACATCAAATGGCACAACGGCACACCCACGCACTCACACACACTTACACAAACATTCCTTACAAATCAAATCAAAAACAGGGCACACAAGGGGGGGTAATGATTTGCCAATTGGCCAGAGCATCCATGCAGAAAAGGATTTAAATATCACTGGAAATGGGGCCAGTGTGATTTCATCACTTCCGGTTCAGCAGAGCTAGTCAAATGCCTCTGGTGGCCAAGTAATTCGATACTCCAGATAGTATGCATAATGTCACAAATCACCCTGCACGCATGATCACCGAAAACGTAAATCAAGCTCATCCGGTAATGCTGTCAAGGATATACACAGTTCTGCTAAATGCATTCTGCCCTTGAGGGTTTGTGCTGTATGAAAACATGCAGCTATTTACGAATGGAATATACAAAAAAGTCGAACGTATACCCCTTAACGCTGAAGTTATGATTTTGATACTGAGCTTGCCTCATCTCAGCTGCTCCCCGGAGCTGTCACCTGATAAAATGGGGACAAGAAAAAAAAAAAAAAACGACCAATAAACGAATGAATAATCTCTTCTCATTACACACACAGGGAGCGTGGTGAAATCTCTCTGTTTATTTGCGCTTTTTTTTGGTTGTTTGTTTGTTTGGTTTTTTTTAATTATTATTTTTAGCCATAGCACCACAATAGAAACAAGGGGACTGAAGCACCACCTCTAGCTTCACTGTAGATTACAATCACCCACAGAAAATGACACGTACATGATTCATTCACACACTTCACACACTTGTGTGGGCTCAGGCTAATGGATGTTTGTGGGAAAGACATGTCATATTTTCAGCACAAGTAGAAGACTGTAGCAAAAAAAAAAAAGGACTGACAGTCATGATGCATGGTAGTAATTGCATAGCAAAAACGGGAATGCGTTTTATTTAGTTTGTGGGTAAATGTTGCCATGACAACACACGTCGCCAGAGTGACATTTATAAAGGACACACTTGGATTGCTCTCCTCATTTTTCAAGCCTCGCATACAGTGTACATACACATAAACACAGGCGAGCTGTAAATACCATATTGCGCGTTTATAGAGCAATTACATTCTAAGCATTCTCATTCTTCAACAAGGGTAGCAACTCAGAAAGCAAGGGAAGTCACATGTATTGTGTAGTCACATAAATCTCACTTTTATGAAGCTTTTATTTTTTATGTACAGTTTTTGTTGATGTCAAAAAGACCATCGTGCTACTTTATGTTTATTATAGTGATCATGGTGGGTGTTCCTCATATTTTTCCCCACACATGCATGGACAAAATATTACAAAAACTTTTAAGTGCAATTAAAATCATCACATGCTATAATTTAGGCAACAAACATAAAGTAGAATTATCACTTTTTCGGGACAAAATCAACAAAAACTGAACACGCAGTAGAGTTCACGGCAATGTTGTTGCGTTACAATTCACAGATGGGTGTGTGTTTGTGTTTGCATGAATTAAAAATATATATATTTTGACACAAATTTAGGACAATCCAGAACTTTTCCTTCACATTTCCTAAAAAGTTGAGGTTTCTTTTGTAAATACGAGGTTTCTCGCACACAGCTGACGACAGCAAGCTCGAAAGTTCCACAGAGGGACAGATTACCATCACAGAACAATACAAGCCGATGATGACAAATTGAGAGTGATCACTGAGAGTGTACAGGGGGGAAGATGAGAAAAGAGAGTCGAACACGAAAGAGGGAAGATGAGAGATGGGGAGCACTGACATGGTGAGGGAGCGGGTCAGGAAGAATAAAGGATGGCGGATGAGAGTCAGGAATCTACTGAGTGGGAGGAATGGATGGATGGAAACGGAGAGGAGGGAAGTGTCCTCTTGGTAGAATAGTTCTGATTGAGGTCAGTTTTCCCACCAGATGAGACACCACTTTAATCACCCTCTGTGGGTCTCATCACCATGGAGGGGCTGGCCTCATCAAGCACAGAAGAGAGACAGTGCTTGGAGACAGAAACAGACAGAGAGAGAGAGAGAGATAAAGAGAGATATCAAGAGAAAGAAAAATTCTGAATAGAAAGACACATACAAAATGTGAGCTGGATTTGCTGAATAATAGAGTGGGAGAGACAGACCTCCAAAATAAGAGAAAGAAATACATATACTGCATGAGACGGAGGATTGGACCAAAACAAAAATGGGAGGGAATTCACAGAACATGCAATACAGAAGAAAAATTATGCAGTTTATGACTAGCAAGAGGGGATATTAAGAGGCTCACTGGCTGACAGACACATTTTTAGTTTAAATCTAGTGAAAAGCTACAAAAAGCTTTCTTCATCAAACTGCAGCCATATACCAACATCGCTAGGACATGATCCTGGAATTGGAAAGTACATTTAGGTACGGCCTTTATATTGAGGCAGTTTCCCCTTCAATCTCATAAAAAATGAAATGAAATACTAAAAAAAAAAGTTTCTTTAGCTTCAGAAGGCTCTCTTTATTGAGGGGAAGTTCTTCATGTACTTTGCATTTGTGTGTGTGTGTGAGTGTTTTCTTTTTTTTTTTTTTTTAAGTACGACAAGTTCTTACTAAAGTTATTTGGTGGCAGCTTATAGCAAGAAACTAGAGCTGTAACAAAGGTTCCATTGCTGATTAATATGTAGATTATTTCAGTTAATCAACTGATAATACGAAAACAGTGTCACTATTTCCCAAATGTGGCATCTTTAAAGTGATGTTCTCTCTTGGCAAACAGCCCTGAACCCAAAATATTAAATACATTATAATAGAAAACCCAAAAATATTATTATAATTATTTATAAGTGTCTCTGGCTGTCAGTGCTTTCAATGTTGTGTTTTAGTTTGCATTTGAATGTTAGTTTGAAATACTCAAAGAACAATTTACCTTGGGGAGGGGGAAAAATACTAATAACAATTTGAAAGAGGTTCTTTACGGATCAGCTGGGTGCATAAACGACTATGCAAAAACAAGATTCCTTAAAGAACCTATTTTTGCCAAAGTTGTTCAGAGCTGCAACAACGGTGCCTAAAGGAATCGTTTTTAATTGTTCTTTGAGGCACCTTTAGGAATTCTTTATTGAGACGTTTGCAGAAATGGTTCTTGAACAGACCTCTTTCTTAGGGGTTCTTTGTGGAACTTAAAAGGGTTCCTCTACGACATCACTGCAAAGAACTATTTTTGGTTTCAGTAGGCACTTCTATTTTTCTGAGAGTGCATAAACGTTTCTATTTTATACCACGTTTAACTGCTACACCAGTATATCTGACATGCTCTACCTTTTACTCCACTATATGTGCAAACTGCAGTTATTACTTTTTAAATAAGGATTTAATTTACAATTTGTATGTCCAGTTTAATATTAAATCGCCTGACATTTAAGTCATTTTATGGGAAATTGTCTGCACTTATATAGCACTTTTCTACCTTAGTGGTACTTAGAGGACTGTGATGATCTGAATTTTGTGCTTTGTGTAAAACTGTGTTTAGTGTATGTGCTTGTGGTTGCTGGTGGCTGTGACTGTGTTTTCAGGCTGGGTGGGGTTTCAGAAGGAGAGCTCTCACTCACTCTCTTCCACACCTGACGCGCATCTGCAGTCAGCGCTGGGTAAAGCCTGCCTTCACCTGTGCTCCAGCGCCAGCGGATTATCCTCCTTTGAGTGGTAACAGGCCAGCAGTGTATAGAGAACGTCGTGCTTTGTGAAACTTGCTTTGTCTAACGTGTTTTCGTCTGCGTTCTTTGCCAGAACCTGCCCGACAGATCATCGCCTCCCCAGCCCAGCTTCAGCAGCAGAACCCCAGCCTCAGTCGTCTCATCTCCCAGTCCCTCGAGGAAACTACCCCAGGATTCCCCTCCCTCATTGGGCTACCCTCACGAGCTTCTCTGTGTCCCTTGGTTCCCTGTGCAGGATATGAACAACCACAGATCACAAAGCCAGCACAACCAGGGCCCAGAGAACCAGAGAACTTGTAAATTCCCTTATCACACCCATCAGAGCTTCAAAGGATCGTAACAGAGAAACCTTTCGGAGAAGACTAAGGAAAACATTCAACCACAACGATCCTAACAAATGGTGTCTGGCTGAATATTTATTTCTCACTCCGCCTTTCTGGGGAATGCAACAGCTGGACTTAAAGGAATGTGATCGACATAGACAATGGGGAGAAAGCACCGGGGACTCTTAATGTACTCTAATATATGTTAAAGTGTTGTTAAATGTTAAAGTATATCATATCTTGATAAATACCCCAAAACTTAGTCACAGTTGGATAAGTCCTTTTTGATTTTATCTGTTTGTTATATCATCATATATCCTAAGTATTGTATTATCTTGGTTACCGCGACAGATAAATATCTCATGTTTCGACTCTTTGCGATGCTCTAAATATGATATATTTATTTTTCAAAAGGTTTAACTTTTTATAATTACATAAGCACATAGAGTTCTAAAGCAACATTGTTATTTTTAGAACAAAACTCTGACCACCTCACGACCCCCCTTTGACCACAGGAGCGTCATATCTACCACCCCCTCTGGGAGGGAAGCTCTTTGTGATTGGTCAGTCATTTTACTATGAAAAGGCATTTCACCCAAAAAAAACCGCAGATTTTCTACCAGACAAAGAATCTCCCACTTTGGTCTCTTTTTGTTATCAACTTCGACTGCCACACCCTGATCTCACTCTCTGAAGCTGAAGGCCTCGTCTCTCCCAACACCAGACGTCACGGCATCCGCACCTAAATCCAAGGAAACTGCAAGTATCGAGCTTCTATCTCTAAATGGGTGCTTCAGAATTACAATTGGCCTTCAAAGAAATATTCCAAATTTAACAGCTATCTGCTGCTTTGGGAGAAAAGGCTTTTGAAGTCTCTGCTCCACATCTGGTTTCTCACTCTCAGATTCTCAATCAGCAGTTTCATCATTGTTTGTATTTTATATTTTATGTTTGTTGTTGTTATTTGTTCTAGTTAGTAATAAATGTTTTGTGTGTATACAGTTGTTTCCTGTGTATTCTATAGCTTACTTTCAGTAACTTTACGTATCCAGTCTTTATGTTACCTAAGCTCTAAGTTAATTCCCCAACATTATAAAACACTCTTGACTGATCACCAAGAGTAAACAGTTTATTAGAAGTATTGTGCTGACTCTGAGTTTATACTGCTGGACGAATAATTTAAAGGTTGGTTTTGATCATTTTAATTAATGCAATAATTTGCTTTATGGTGGAAATATTTATTATTAATAATAATGACTTATTATTAATATTTATTATTAATAATTATTATTTCCTATCCTATACCTGCAATTGTCAAATAAATCCCTCTTCACTCCCTAACCCTGTGTTGCATTTTTGGATCCCTCCTAAGACTGAACCTTCACAAGAACTTTACAATGTGTTTCTCATTCACCCATTCACACACACATTCATACACCAGTGGCAACAGAGCTTCCATGCAAGGTGCTGCCTGCCATTGGGGGCAACTTCGGGTTCAGTGTCTTGCCACCGAACACTTTGGAGGGGGATTGAACCATCGACCTTGCAATTAGAGGACAACCTGCTTGATCACCTGAGCCACAGCCGCCAAATTCTACCTTTCTATTAACCTGAAAGTGTCCATTCTAGATAATATCTACATAACTTTATACATTTTCTAAATACAGAACAATGGGGGTAAAACAGGACGTAATCTGTAAGGTGTCAAAGAGTTACCACTCTACAGTTTCCTTTAGCTTCTTCAGTTTTTGGTTTTATGGCTGCAACTTTGCTGGTTCATTCCTGCTGCTCTCATCAACCTTGTTTCCAGCTGAAGCAGAAAGCTGTTTTCAGTTAAACTCACTCTGACAAATCCATTGATCACTGCCTGCCCAGCACCAGATGGCAGAGAGACACAGTTAGCAACGAGCTGATGAACAAAGTGAAGCGTTTAGGAGCTAAAAACCCAACATTTTCCCTTAGTTAGGTGGAGACTAAGATCCAGCATAAAGAAGAGTGAATATTATATGCCAGGTGGCCAGAAACACTCATAATATTCCCATATGTTGCTCTGTGTCTGCTGAATCTGCAAGTGTTTGCCAACACATTCAGTATATTACCTATCAATGCATTTAATGGGCTTTTTTACAGTAGAAGTAATTTTACTTGACAAACACCATCCTCCACCACTTCACAGGTATGATGGAGATACCAGTGAGTACAAGAAGTCATGCAAAAGAATAAAACTGAAAGGAGTGTCTTATAGTATTCTCATCTTATTCTCTAATTAATGACGCTAACATATGTCCTGCTGCAGGGTGGTGCAGTTGGTAGCACTGTTGCCTCGCAGCAAGAAGGTTGCCAGTTCGCGTCCCGGTGGGGGCACCGGAATCTTTCTGCGTGGAGTTTGCATGTTCTCCCCGTGCAGAGTGGGTTCTCTCCGGGTTCTCTGGCTTCCTCCCACACAGTCCAAAAACATGTTGAGGTTAAATGGTGATTCTAAATTGTCTGTAAATGTGAATGTGAGTGTACTTGGTTGTCTGTCTCTAAGTGTGGCCCTGTGATAGACTGGTGACCTGTCCAGGGTGTCCCCTGCCTTCACCCTAAGTCAGCTGGGATAGACTCCAGCCCCCCGCGACCCTAGTGAGGATTAAGCGGTGTATAGATAATGGATGGATGGACATATGTCCTTTCATTTTTCTTTCTTTGCTAAAAATGCAAGAATACAACTGATCATGCACATGTGAGCCTTGTGCAACCCATCTCAGACTGCTTCATTTAAGTAAATAGTTCTGTGGATTTTTTCACCCCCCCAAAAAAAGCATTCATATCATGGCACTAAATGTATTATTTTATGTTCAGGGAAAGTCAGCCAGGTTCATATAAAAATGTCAGTGTAAAAAGCCCAGAGTGAAAAGCCAGCCTGTACTGATGCAAGGATAAAACTGGAGAGAGAAGCAAACAGAGAGAGATCAGAGAAATAGATGAGTAGATGGGATTCTGGTTTCGGCATGAGGTTTCCCATCTGTCTGTTGCCAGAATGACACCTGCTTAGCTTTGATTCAAAACTGCACACTGAGGTTTAACAGGAGGCACACATAGTGAATAAAAAGAGCAGCGGCACTGTGCACACATATGCCCAGTCTTACATATGTCAACATTAAAAGGGGAAAAAACCAGAGTAGTTTGTGAACGCCCATGCGCGCGGAGATGAACACTGTTATATATGCATGAATTTATACAAAAAGTGTGAGGGAGCATAAACAAATTGGAATGCTACTCAGTGTACAATACAAGCACTTGAAAGTGTGCAGACATAGATTTGTGACATCAGAACGGGTTTTGAGCTTGAGTGAGCACGAAATGTTCTAGAAAGTTGCAGAACAGAGACTGCAGCTTCGGGTTCCAAGAACTCAGTTCAATCACTGTCATTCGTGGCTACATTGTGCACCTGGAAGTCTAACTTTTACATTAGAAGAACACTGGGTAACTTGAAGTCTTTGACTCATTTCTTTGCTTAACTTCAAAAGATGCAATGATCCATTTTTAAGACATATTCCACCTTTAGTTGCTTAAAGTGCTCTAAAGAAGCCAAAATTGAGGGAAATTTTAGTGTTCAAACTCACAAGGGCCTCTCTTATATGATCAGACCTGAAATCAAAGACAATTTGGTAAATAGGGTCTTTGCTATTCCCCTCATGCACAGCTGGTTCTGAATCAGGTATGAGGAGGAAGATAATCCCGGGCTCCTGACAAAGGCTCTCAAGACCTCTTAAAGTCTGGCGGAGGGAAAACCCTGTGACCGCAAAAGAGGTCAGCATGGCTGCTTATGCATGGAAGTCCTTCGTCCTTTATACAACATCAGAGGTGCTCACCATATGGAACCCTGCAGAGCCTTCTGAAAGTCACTGCAAAATATATATATATTTGAGGACTACTTTTAAGTTCCCTCTTAGTAAGTTTTGCATTTTTTCTGATTCATACAACCAGTCGGTGTGTTGGTCCAGCCCCAGTTATACCACACTGCCGGTTTAGAGAAACACTCTGCAGATGTTACAGAGGGGGAGACGTGATGTGACACTTTACATGATGCATTTATTCCTTATTATACATTACAAAAAGCCCACATCCGACAGTATCCAGCTGCTGGTTGTGAGCACAGCTGCTCTGTCTGGCTGTCATGGTGAAGCTGTGGCTGGATATGGTTATTGTTTGGACTTCAGCTGCTGCCTGTGGTTCATTTTATGGTGCCGGATACATCCAGCTGTTCTTGTTTGAAACCACAATGCTGCTATGACAGATGTGCAGATGCGCTTATTTAAAAGTTCAGGAACACAATAGCTTCAAAACATCACTCGCTGCCAACAAAGCCACTGCTGCACAACCAACCACCAAGCACAAGAAGCAAGCACAAGAAGCAAGCACAAGAAGCCTCACCGCCTTTATTGCCTGTGTGTGTACATTACGTAAGACAGCTTTGCCTTTCACTGCTATTCCTGGAGTTGAACTCCTGCAGGATCTTCTGTCCCACACCTCTGTTCCTTCCACCAGGCAGTCTAATAACATCCTCATCACATAAACCTCCGCTGTCTCGGATCCTGATGAAAGTAATAGCCGGAGTAACTAAGACGGGGATGATGGCCGAATCCTTCCTAAAAGGTGACTGTGACATCAAAGGATCATAAAGTGGAAGCGGGCGTGGATTTACAGCTCAAACTTTGCAAATCAGTATTTTATTGTTTATTATAATGATGGAGGTTTAATAAGGATGGTTGTTAATAGCTGTCAAATCTCATTAGGAAAGAGAGAACGTAATGTAGCTGAATAATGTTTTGTGACACCATGAACCAGTGTTGATGTTTGACCACTATAACAATGTTTGTGTTTACTGAGTTACAGGTTTGGCTTCATGACAAAAGATATCTTTGTATATTTATGGACGGCTGGATGCATATACATGACATCCCGCATGCATGGTTTCTAATGCAAGTGGCACACTGCCATGTTTCCATATGCTGTTGTTTATTGAGTACACAGTTAAAAACTATGCCAGAGCCCAACTAAGAACCAGAGTTAAGCATCTATTTTAGTTCTATCAAGTGACAAAACTCTCTTGTAAAAAAAACCAAAACAAAACAAAACTGCAAATGACTTTCAGACAAACACAGATCATTTCACTAAATATGCGTTTGAAAATGTGTGCAGTGTGAGTGCAGTCTTGCATAGAAATGTAAAATGCATGCATGCAACTTGTGTGCAACCCCCGTTTCACATTTGGGGCTGGGGTCATCCTACAGATATATATCGCTTTCGTCAGGCCCCAACACATTAAGGGAGTGCAGCTTCACTGAAGGATTACTTGGCACAGCGGGAGCCTGCCTTTAAATGTGTTAGCATAATGCTGGAGACAGCTGGGATAGAGGAAGGAGGTGGAATTAAGAAGGACAAAAAGAGCGAGAGACGGTTTCTGTTAAAAGGAATGGGAAATCGGAAAGTAACATCCGCAAATTGAAAGAGAGAAAGAAAGACTGTGAAATTAAAAAAGTCCAGCATATGTCATAATGTACGATGTAATCTCCTCCATATGGGAACAGGCTTACACATCACACCACATTACAAAAATAAAGTAAGTTGGGTGATGATTGTATGAGCTTACTTTAGAACTCTTTCTTAAACAATGAAGCTTTAGCCTATAATTCTTTCACAGTTACTTAAGAAGAAGATTGCATGATACCTTTTTTTTTCTTGCTCTGTTTCAACTTTGCTTCCAGAGGTGTGATCAGACAGTCTTTACACTTATACAACAAAATATTTTGTGCTATTCAAACTCACATATATGAACCGAAAACCCTGCCAAAACCAACAAATCAGCACTCAATATTTTTGGCTTGAGTGTATGAGTGTGCATTTATTTTATTAGGCTTGAGAAATCAGAAAAAAAAACAACGAAAAAGCGTATTAAATTAATTTTTCAAGGCAAACTATTCATGGTTTCTTCAATCTGACTGCTGCTTTGGGAACAGTAAACATTAAAGTAGAAAAGGTGAAATTAGAGTTGGAAAATTATTTAGACTTCACAATCACAAGAGTGCTTCAAGGACATGCAATGAGTATGTTGTGTCTTTGACTCATGATTCGGCATATTTGTCCTATTTTAAAAACATCACAGTCTGTTTTCCTTTGTTTACATGTCTGGCTTTAATATTACTCATCATGCTTTTACCATCTGCCCAACATTCTTGATGTCTGCTAGTGCAAATGAAGCGTGAGAATCCAGTGAACTCAGTTCATATGTTTTTAGATGGCGCGAATGTGTGTTGCTATATGGAGCATTAATCAGCTGTAGGGGGGGAAATAACTGGTGGTGAAGGGTTGTGTATTAGAGCTGATGTGACAAGAATTATGAGCATATGTTCCTGCACTTATACACTAAATGAGAGAGGCTTATGTTTGTTTGCGTATTTGGAGTGAACCAAGTGGCGAACTGGGAGGGAACGTTCGCTGGCAACAGGGTGGCAAACTGATAATGTGCACTCAGAATGAGGAAGCACAATGAATGTGACACGTGCAGTCTTATTTGAAATGATGCCATGCATGCAGCTGTGGTTTACGCGAGATAAAAGCGAACGTGTAATGGTAATTGCATGTCAGAGTGGAGGTAAACAGCTAAAGCAAATGTCAGTGTACAGTGGGCATGAATGAGAGATGGAAATGTTGGGTTGTGGATGAATGCATTTTGTGTTTCACATACAGTTTTGTATGGAGCTGGCATATCTATTTCAGCTAACGTCAAACTGCAAATTCAATTCTGTGCTCCAACTTTACATTTTGAATCTTAAAGAACGCAGTTTGGAAAAAAAGAAAAAAAAAAAAGTGTGATTGCCCTACTTGTGTTTTTCCGCACACGTTTTGAAACTGAAGGAGATTGTAAACAATGAAGACAACGTGGTAGTTGCAATTCGTAAGAAGATTTCAGTCCTTGTCGAGCTGACAATAGCTGTGGTTATCGCCATAACAGCAAAAGTAATTTAACACTACAACAAACAGGCGACTTTCTCCCCCCCCGAAATACAGCAAAGGAGCAAAATTCTGTATCTCTTTACAGTGCAACCAAACAAACTCACATTGTTAATGAAGAAGTCAGTCAAAAATAATTGCAAGCACAATCTGATTTCATGCTGTGCACAGTGTAGTAGTTTCCGCACAATAGCAGGACCGAGTAAAGCTGATTACCTTGCTGAGCATTTGGACGTGTGTGGTCTTTCTCCTGCCACTCTTCCAACAGCTCACGGTGGCGGCTGCTTCTTATTCTGCTATTTCTATGCAAAAAAAAAAAAAGAAGGAGAAAAAAAAGCAATAAAAAAACATGCAGAAAATAACCGTTTTCTCTTTTTGTAGAAGCATTTTAGATGACCATCATGGTTACTGTTAACTGCAGTGACAGACATAACATTTCCTGAGGCTGATTCACAACATTTTTTTTTTTTTTTTGCCAGTTGAGGACTTTAAATGTGAAGCGGGACATGTTGAATTTAAATGTGCAGTAACTTAATAAAGTCTTCTATAAATGCAAACAGTGAGGCCATTATCAATGAGATTGAATTATGATGCATGGATATGCGTATGCCTTGTTTCCCTGTGAATTGCAGGTTGAATATTTGAATCCATAAAAATAAAAAAAAATTAAAAAAAAACATTGTATGGAGAGATTTTATTTGAATGAAATACAATACAGAAAAATGTTAACCTTAAAACACGAGGGGATTGTGACTTCAAGCACGCAAAGGACGGATTTAATAAACCTTTACTGTTCATATCTAGCAAAACCATCTTGCAAACCTTTCCCCCAGCTCTATCTATTTATTTATCCATCTATCTATAGCAATTATGAGTTTGCTTATGTCTTACTGCAGCTTTATGCACCAGCAGTAAAGCGTGTATTTCAGGATAGAGGTCCTTTTTTTTTTCCGGATACATGCCTGTCACAGCAGCTTATAAGAAAATGGTCTCACACATACATGCAGGCACACATCTACACACACGCGCACGCAAACATGCACTTGCCCTGTAAGCTTTTGAATGAGTGCTGTCCAAGGTGCTGAGAGTTAAGCTGCTCTCTTGGCGTTGGCTGTATTACTGAGGCTGCCACTGGCCGTGGTGCTGAAGTGGCAAGGTGTGTGCTTGTGCGCTCGTGTGTGTCCGGTGCGTAGCCAACATTTCAGCTTTTGTAACAGGTATGTGCCATTCCAGTCACTATTGCTCGTGTATTCAGCCCTGCCAATCCCAAACAGACTCTCCCTCAAAGAGACTCAGACTAGAAAGAGAATAATCTCTCAGAGAGGAGGACTTTTCCAACCTTTTTCACAAAGAAACTAAATGGTGGGGATAAAACATATATGCTCGATATAAAAGTCCTATTTCAGTCCCATACTCTGCTGTACGCTCGCACTCCTTCGCCGCGTCTTGATGGCATTGCAATTCACCTTTAATGCGTTTAAAAGACATGCAAGCCAAAAGACAGACATCTGGTGGAGAGAGATAAAGACAAGATGTCCTCTGACTCCGTGACCCTACGGATCTCTCTCCTTTCATACGCCCTCCCCAATCCCATCAACCCCACTCCATCATCCTGAATAGGTAGCACACAGATCTTTGACAGCAAATCAGGATAAACGGCAGACTCGGACTGTCCGTTCACTCTCCTCTGGCATCCTATAGAAATCTCAAGCAGGTGGAAGGAGAAAAACAAATAAAAGATGCACATCTGAATAATGCAACAGGCTAGTGGGAGAGGGGGAAGAAACAGCGAGGAGGAGAGGGAGAGGCAGATGGAAAGATGATTGACAGAGGGAGGAGAACGATAAAAACAAAAAAAGAAAGAAGAGTTGAAAACATGGTTAGAGACGCAAATGTGAGGAAGAACAGAGAGGCAAACAGAAAAACGAAAGGAAGATGGAAATAGAGATAACAGGCAACACCAGAGAAGATGGAGGAAACATAGGGGATAGAGGAAAGGCAGGATCACAGAGCTGAAAATGCAAGATAAATTGAAGAAATGACAGGAAGAGTGAGAAAGCAATACTTTTAGTGGAAGTGGGAAAGGGAAACAGAAAAGAAGTGGAGACGGAGCATCTAGGAGGCAACAACTCTTGTTCCAGTTTTGGCAACAAGGCTGCAGAGCAGAGACCGAACAGAGGACAACATTGCTATTCCCTTCCTCTGCCATGTTGTCTTCTTTCCTCATCGCAGCTTGTTGTCATTCTTGATGTGTCTTGCTTTTTTTTTTTTTTTTTTGTGGTTTTTCAATTGTTTGTGGCTTTTCAATCACACCTATTTCAATACCCCGTTCTCCTTTTGCATTTCTTATCTCGCGGGGCGTCTTTGGCCCTTGCTGACTCCACGTTTCTCCTCTGCGTCTAAGTGCCTCTTCTCATCCTGTGGCGCATTCCTAATCCTCACATGCATTGTTTTGTTTGGCAACTACGCAGCAACAGCTAAAATGACAGACCTATTGATTTAGTGTGTCTGCTGACCGTTTAAGTGGTGCTTTGATTAACTCTGTGTGTGTCAGAGAGAAACAGAAAAAAAACATGGTTGGTGACTGTGTCTGAAACTGTCTTCACATCTCTGTCTGTGTGCCTTCTATGCCATTGTTTGTTTTGAGTCATCTGTCATATTTCAGAAGCCACAGCAATATAACAAAGCAGACACAGTGTCGGATGGAGGGCATTTAAACGCATACAAAGTCTGCTGAAAAATAAAACAGCGATGACGTTACGCAGTTTTTCAAGGTACCTGGCAGGTAGATTGTTCCAATCATCTGGGAGAAGTTGCTCCATTTTTATTTATGATCATTTATGCTGTCTGCCTATTATGCTGCCGACTCTGGCTGTATGTTTGGGGTTGTCGTCATGCTGCAGGAGGAATTTGCCGAAGGCATTGCAATACCCTGATAATGTTGCATGATGGATCTAAACCAATTGCACAAAATTTAATGCATATTAGAAGCTCTCCATTTCAAATGAAATAGACATTTTTTTTTCCTGTTTCTTGTTGCAATGACAGCAGCAGAGACTGTTAAAGTCTCTCTACAGTTCTCAATTTAACCTGTAAAAATGCATCTCTGTGTATCAAAGTTAAGTAAGCATACTTTTTTTTTATTTTTTTTTTTTATTTTATGTTATCTGAAAAAAATCCCTCCCTGGCTTAAAATGGCTAAGATGTAACTCCACACCCTTTGTTCTTTGAGAATACACATATCCATTGACTCCCCACCTCTCTTGCCACATCTCTCCCCATTTCCTGTAGCTGCTACTCTACTACTCTGAAACTACTCTACACTACACTATAAAGCTGCAATATGTCAAAAACGGAACATAATTCTAATGCAGGATAATGATACCACAAGGTGCACCCAACAAGTTGACAAGATTGGTTATTTGTGTTTGTTACATATGAGATCCCAGAAGTCTGAATCCATGTTTCTGAGACTGTCTTTAATATGCTCCAGTTTCAAGGTGAAAATGCTTTGCCTTGGCTTGCGCACCATATATCAGTCATGACATGTCTTCCTGTATAGATTTAAAAACACCATATGGACATATTGACAATGCCAAACAAATGATTTTCACAGTAGGAGTTCTTGCACATGTCAAGAAAGTCATTGTAGGATTATTTCCAAAGCATGATTTAGACAACAGTATATGACTTGATGCACATGAACACCAGCTGATGATGAGCATGATTTGCTGATATACACTATATTGCCAAAAGTATTTGCTCACCCATCCAAATTATCGGAATCAGGTGTTCCAATCACTTCAATGGCCACAGGTGTATAAAATTAAGCACCTAGACATGCAGACTGTTTTTACAAACATTTGTGAAAGACTGGGTCACTCTCAGGAGCTCAGTGAATTCCAGCGTGGAACTGTGATGGGATGCCACCTGTGCAACAAATCCAGTCGTGAAATTTCCTCACTCCTAAATATTCCACTGTCAACTGTCAGCTGTATTATAAGAAAATGGAAGTGTTTGGGAACAACAGCAACTCAGCCACGAAGTGGTAGGCCACATAAACTGACGGAGCAGGGTCAGCGGATGCTGAAGTGCATAGTGCGAAGAGGTTGCTAACTTTCTGCAGAGTCAATTGCAACAGACTTCCAAACTTCATGTGGCCTTCAGATTAGCTCAAGAACAGTGCGTAGAGAGCTTCATGGAATGGGTTTCCATGGCAGAGCAGCTGCATCCAAGCCATGCGTCACCAAGTGCAATGCAAAGTGTGGGATGCAATGGTGTAATGCACGCTGCCACTGGACTCTAGAGCAGTGGAGATGCGTTCTCTGGAGTGATGAATCGTGCTTCTCCATCTGGCAATCTGATGGACGAGTCTGGGTTTGGTGGTTGCCAGGAGAACGGTACTCGTCTGACTGCATTGTGCCAAGTGTAAAGTTTGGTGGAGGGGGGATTATGGTGTAGGGCTGTTTTTCAGGAGCTGGGCTTGGCCCTTAGGTCCAATGAAAGGAACTCTGAATGCTTCAGCATGCCAAGAGATTTTGGACAACTCCATGCTCCCAACTTCATGGGAACAGTTTGTAGATGGCCCCTTCCTCTTCCAACATGACTGTTCACCAGTGCACAAAGCAAGGTCCATAAAGACATGGATGAGAGAGTTTGGTGTGGATGAA
Organism: Stegastes partitus; assembly: GCF_000690725.1. Lineage (NCBI taxonomy): Eukaryota > Metazoa > Chordata > Actinopteri > Pomacentridae > Stegastes > Stegastes partitus. Next base: position 155,167 of record NW_007578116.1, on the reverse strand, counting down.
CTTGACTGGCCTGCACAGAGTCCTGACCTCAACCCGATAGAACACCTTTGGGATGAATTAGAGCAGAGACTGAGAGCCAGGCCATCTCGTCCAACATCAGTGTGTAACCTCACACAGAAGAATGGTCAAAAATCCCCATAAACACACTCCTAAACCTTGTGGACAGGCTTCCCAGANGAGCAGTGGAGATGCGTTCTCTGGAGTGATGAATCGCGCTTCTCCATCTGGCAATCTGATGGACGAGTCTGGGTTTGGTGGTTGCCAGGAGAACGGTACTTGTCTGACTGCATTGTGCCAAGTGTAAAGTTTGGTGGAAGGGGGATTATGGTGTGGGGTTGTTTTTCAGGAGCTGGGCTTGGCCCCTTAGGTCCAGTGAAAGGAACTCTGAATGCTTCAGCATAACAAGAGATTTTGGACAATTCCATGCTCCCAACTTCGTGGGAACAGTTTGGAGCTGGCTCCTTCCTCTTCCAACATGACTGTTCACCAGTGCACAAAGCAAGGTCCATAAAGACATGGATGAGAGAGTTTGGTGTAGATGAACTTGACTGTCCTGCACAGAGTCCTGACCTCAACCCGATAGAACACCTTTGGGATGAATTAGAGCGCAGACTGAGAGCCAGACCATCTCGTCCAACATCAGTGTGTAACCTCACACAGAAGAATGGTCAAAAATCCCCATAAACACACTCCTAAACCTTGTGGACAGGCTTCCCAGAAGAGTTGAAGCTGTTCTAGCTGCAAAGGGTGGACCCTATGGATTAGGAATGGGATGTCACTTAAGCTCATATGTGAGTCAAGGCAGGTGAATACTTTTGGCAATATAGTGTATTATGCACACTGTGAAGCCGTTTATAGACTGATGATGGTTTTAAAAGGTAAGAAAAAGCCTGACCGTCGACCTACAGAAGGGGGGCTTTGATGCTTTCTGATTGAGATTTTGATTTTGATGCTGTGAGAGCACAACACAGAGTCTGAAAGCGGGTGTCTCGTGCCAAAAGTGTGAGAGTTGGCACCCCCGCAGCATTTTGTGGATGTGTTAGAAGCATCAGCGATTAGCACCAGCACTTTGCAGGCAAATGTATGTGATGGGGTTTAATGCTAGTGATTAGCATAAGAGATCAGCAATAGAAATTATATGCAATTATCATTAATGACCATAAACTCATCAAAGTCTGTTAAATGCTTAGCGAAAGTAGACCAAACCCACATGTCCATGTGGTTGGAGTTTATCGCCTTTCACTGTGACCTATAAACAATGTTTTATGTATATAGAGTGTGTAAAAGTTCAGAAAACTGCCAGAACAGCTAGCTTAGTGTAGAGTTATTCAGGCAGGCTGAAAAGCTTATTGCATCATTCAGCCAGCGAAACTAAGTAGGTAACAGGGCGGCTGGCTTAGTCATCCACTTAATGCAGTTAGAGGGTATTATGAGGTTCTCAACCTGTAAAAAAAAGTAAATGAGATAGGGAGTTGTGAAAATAAGTTTGTTGTTTAATGTGGTTTTTTTGTCCTTATGTAAGAAAATGTAATTGATTTTATGCAAAGTGGACACTTAGAGTGTTTTCTGCTGTCCTGTACTCAATTTAATACTGGAACCTAATGGCAGAATGAAGGCCATATGTTAAGATCATCACAGCCCTATTCATCGGGATGGTGCACTGAGTGAATGCCAGATGATGATATAGTGTTGCCATAACATATAAAAGAGAAGCGTTGAGGCTACAGGTGATCACTGTAATTCAACGTAAGTCTGGAAGTTTCATTGACTTTTTTACTGATGTTTTATTTCATGCGCCTGCTCACCGTCTTCCAGAGAATTATCCTGACAATCATCCTGAGAATTCATCGTGTCCGTCCCATTTCGTATTATCTTTCTCTATATTAAGAGTTAAAAAATTCTTTGATGTGTTGATTTTTTTTATGCTAAAATATGAAACAAGGAAGACGGGGAAGGACCGGGGGGGATGTAGATTGAGGGGACATCACGCTGAATAATGCAATAACAGACACCACGGGCTTCTTGTTGTCATTATTTATTTATTTATTTTTCCCTGGAAGAACAGTGTATCCATTCGGCTTCTCAGGCAATTACTTTTAATTGGATAACCTTTTCGTTTGCTGAAGAGCACTATTTTTAACTTAGAAAGCACAAGGTGTTGAAGCGCCATGCTTTCCCTCAGGAATAGCTCACTACATAGATAGGTAGGCTGAAGAGAGAGAAACTCTGTTAATATGGAAAGGAGATGCAAGAAGTGGGAGGGAGACAGGGAGAAGCACCACACATCAAACAGATGGAAATTCCTTGTTTAGGGTGATTTCATATGGAAAAAAAAAAAGAGAGTAGAATAAAGTTTTGAGGGAAAGAGATAACAAAAACATCAGCTCTTAATACATATGGAATAACTCCACCTGAATGAAAAAAGTACGAATTCATGCCTCGACAAAGTTGTACAATTCGCAATAAGTACTGATATTATCATAGTCTGAGCTATTTCTTCCAGCAGGACTGGCAATGATAGATTCACTTCTTCTTTTCGAGTCTCACATGGATGTTTTTTGGGGGAAAAAATATTACCTTCTTCTGAATTCAAACATTATAAAAGAATGTGTTAACTCTAGGGCGATTGTTCCAGAACATCATCCGAATGAATTTAAATTTCATGAGACACCCTAAAATGTGGGGCGCTCTGAAATTACACCTCACACCCAACCAGTGCAAAATTCAAGTAAAATTGAACACATCCTACACCTGTGAATGCACAGCATAAGATAACAGAGCAGAATTATAGCTTTATTCCACAACAGTGACCATCTCTTTCTTCGGTGTAATGATTTAAGAAACCAAACAGTGTTCGCTAAAGCTGCTAAACTTTGGCATAAGTACCAAGCAAAGAAAACTTTCACAATTATTGTAGTACATAACCAAGCTGTGTGCGTAAGTCGTGTACATATGTGTCTGGAAAAGTCGAGGGAGGCAGAGACAGCGAGCCTGTGCCAAGTAAATGTTCACTGCTCTGTAAAATACATTGCTGGATGTCATTTGCTATTCACCATGCATCAGTTGAATTTGACTGTTTAGTCAATTTGTATGCTCCATGTGTCAGTTCTCTTTGTTTGGTGCAACCTGCGTCTGCTGCCATAGGCTTTCCAATCAGCTAACAAATCTAATCCCACATAAAGCTGGTTCAGATGTGCCTACACAACACTTCTGTCTGATATTATATCTGTTGTTGCTTTTCATTACTGCTATATAGCTGATTTTGTCGATTGCACAGATTACAGTTCCTGTTGTGTAAAGCACTGTTGGCAAAACACAGTTTAAGGTAAACCCCCAAATCACCCAAAAACATAATAAAGGAGGTAAATAAGACCGAAGGAGTTGCAGCTGTTGCTGTAAATCAATCATCCATTGAAGAAAGCAAATTTTAGGTTTTTAAGTGTTGGATAAAGTCAGTCTGTAGGGCTAACCCAGGGATCATGCTGGCCCTTCAGTGTGCCAATAGTGGGGAATAATGAGGAGAGTAGTAGAAAAACACTACAACACACAGCTGGCTAAAATGTGACATACATTGTAAAGGAAACAGCCTTCTGTTGAAGGCTTATGTAAACTGGCAGTGTGCCACTAGGAAGGTAGGAACCAGACCAAGTGTAAACAAAAATACAGATTTTGTTATGTTTTGGGCAACCCCACAAGTAGTTGACAAGGCATGAAATCAGAGGGAAAGGGCTACAAATAAACTAAGCTGTTGTGATCTTGTTCTCTGGACTGCCTTCAGTGTGTTTTCAGGATTATACTGTCTCTGCAGCACTCCCCAAACTGGTAATGTTTTTATTTTTTTCTTTAAAAACACAGGAGGGGATGCTCACACATTTATTGGTACTATATTTACATTTTCTTTTTTAGTTGTTTTCTGCGCATGTGAGTTAATGGGAATTTAATAAAATATAAATAGTTGATGGTTGTTCAATTTAAATAAACCTAAAGGGAGACCTCAAAGAGCAACCATTGTCCATGTACAGCTGTACGGCATCTGGATACCGGAAGTTGAGGAACGTTTTAATGATGCAAACAGAGATTTTATAAAAACAAGAAATATATTATAATCAAAATTGAGACAATTTGGGGAACAAAAACTGTGCCTAAATTCAGAATAAAAATCTGCAGCAATAATTCACTGTGAAGGGAAATGAAAGATATGGAAAAGGGAATTAGAAGAAGTTTTATAGGCATATAAAAACTGAATTTTATATAGAATTCCATGGAGAAAATGACGAATACATTTTAATCATTACACGAGAATTTCTTCAGATTTACATAGTGCACATGTTTATTGTAGCACAATTTTCAGGATTTGGTAAAGTTGCTGCATGTGTAGCATCAGCCATTATTAAAATTCATCACAATAATTTACTTAAAAACTCTTGATGATTTTATAATATAATGTTTCGGCTTTATGTAATCTACAGCTTCATGTTTTCGGAGCCTAGTAAAGCATATTGTCACAAAAATGTATTTTCAAATTCAAAGCTTTAGTATCTTTGTATTTCTTTCAAGTGTATGTTCGTGCATGTGCTTGTGTCTGTATGGATAAGTTTCTGTTTGTCTTGTCTGCAGAAGATGGCGATTGCATTGATCTCCTGCAGCACTGGTCGGTGTGGCGAGTGCATGCAGCTTTAATTAGTTTGAAATCAATGAAAAAAAGAAAATAAGCCGTCAAGGTCAAGAGCAAGTACAGTATAGACTGAACCAAACGGAAATATCAACATATTGACCTGCATTTCCAGCAATAAGTAGGTAGGAAGCAATTAACAACAACAAATACAGAATACATTCTACACGTGTTAAGTGATGGTTGGATTTATTTATTTATTTTTTTTCTTTAACATATTTTTTTCCCCCCATTTCTCAGGCATTTTCCAACAATGAGACACGTTGGGTTTGTGGAGTGCTGCTTAATCTCCAACTTGTTGGTCATCGCACTCTGAGTTGGATTGCTTCTCCGCCTCTGTAGCATTTGCAGATCAGAGAGTGGTTAGATAAACCCTGTTGGTAACGGTCACTCTTGTCGCAAATGAGATCGACGACAAGAAGAATCTCTGTGTTTTAGCGAAGAAAATCTATTTGCTTCACTTGGCTTCCGTGTAACTGGAAGCATTTCTGAATTATCAATGACAGCCGGGAAGCAGTATTGTTGCAGTTATTCATTTGTTAAATTAGCGCATTGCATGGGAATGCCCAGCAAGTTGTAAAGTACCACATTCACAGATGAATATCCAGTGAGGTCACTGTGCTCAGCTGGTTGGACATTTGTTAGCCTCAGGGTGGCATTACTATTTATCAAGTTGAAGATGTGTTAGTTAATTGCTCAGACTTATACCCTCTATCTGTTCCTTTCTTTGTGTTACTGTGTCCCCTGCAGGCTAGCTGATGATAGACTAGGAGACCCAATAAGGGAAGTGGGTAACATCTGCCCTGAGTACATGTGCACATATATGATGCTACTCAGTGTTGGGAGGGAAACTTTTGAACTACACGTCACAACAGATTCCACTGTAGATTATAGAATAGATGCCCTTAAAACACACTAAATATGAGTAATGTATTTCAAATATGTTGTTTTATCTAATCAGAGTCCTACATTATTCCTGCATGTAACAGTGTGGATAGATGTGAAAGTCACACAACAACTACTGCTGAAAATAGACTAAACCCAGGAGTCATTTAGCACTTGCTGTAAAGATTCAAGCAGGTCCATATAAATAAAATTTTAAAAAAGGCAGTGTGATGTTTGTTCGACCGAGGATGAAGACCATTTTTCTTTGACCTTTTACTTCTCCACAACATCACGTTACAGTGAAACCCGGAAAACAAAAACGATTACTCGACGACAACAAGGCTGATCAGCAGTTGGTCAGTAATTCAAAGAAATAGCAGCTCACTATACAGTTTGACCAACAAGTGTTCAACTCCAACCTGACAAAGAATAAAACCCACCTCAAGGTGTTTCTTTGCATTAGAAGTGGAGTCTTTGGATGTGGAGAGCAGATTTTTTTTCCTAGCAAGCAGAGGTTGCACTGCATGGTAATATTGCGTCTACTTTGCCCTCTGTGAATGTGAAATGATCCCTGGGTTTCAAAGACAGAAATGCATTCCTGTCCTGGCTGTGTGTCATGTGTGGACAGATGCTACACTGTGTGCATGTCCTGCTATGGTGCAGAAATACTTTTGTTCTGTGTCTTAAATGAAGGGCTTATGGGAAATGTGTTTCAAACTTCAGGGCAACTCCTGCAGATTATAAGCAATCTCTTAAAGAAACTGATTTTAAATATGTACCTCTATAGGAACTGTGGCCCATTAAAACTTGACCAAAGTACAGCTACAGACCTATTTAAATTGTAATTATGTAGAGTTTGATTTTCATTGTGTAACATGCTATGTGTATTCTGTTATTCCACAGCACCATATGCTTCTGTGTATGTGAGACAGGGAGGAGGCTTGTATTTGTGATTATCCTGTGTGCCATGCGTGACCTGAATGCAGGTGTTTGTATGATAACCCACTTCTGTACATACACAGCACTCGAGAAGCCACTTTTTCAGCAAAGTCTTTGATCATAATCTGACTGCTGCTATCATGGTAGCATGTTGCTGAATGCACTGAGAGTGCAGATGTTTGCTTTGAGCACTGCTCATTGCTTTGTGCCTTTGGCACATCGCTGGAGCTACATTTTATTGTGTGTGAACTTGTTTGAATTGATTATTGAGAGTGTATACACAGAGTAAATTGTACTCTGGAGCTGCGACAAGAAATTGCAGCACCTAAATAGCAGTGATGGTACATTAATTTCATTTGAAAGACATTAGAAATAATGTTGTGTGTTTCTTTCTACCAAACAGACACGGTGACATACAGGCAGACATGGCAATACATACCACAGAGTCTGAAGATTGGGGTCCCTAGGCCTCTCCTGTTCAATTTCACACAGACTACTCCCCCTAACAGGACTTTTTGAGCTTGACCTATGTGGATGAAAAGTCTCGAAACGTGTATGTATGTGATCAGCCAATCAGAGTCGATTCAATTCTATGGGAGCAAACCATATAGAATGTCAAAGATCAGCCCATTTCTCATCACTTTCCTTCAGTAACAGGCGATGACAACATCACTGAAAATGGGTTTGTCTGCTGCGTATGTAACTGTTCTTTTATGTGCCTCAGTGCCTGGGACTTGGGCTTTTTAGGACTCGCCAGACTGCACTTGTTGGCAGTAATGGGCCTTTTTTCAGCAATCGCCTCAAATTACAGTGTGCATGCCACTGCATCAGCCCAACTACTTATTTCTCTGGACTGTGATAGCGGATTGTAACATTAGAATTCCTACGTCACTGTGTCCCCAGACTCACAGTTGGTGGAAGCGAACATGAAGACTTTGCTGACAACCTTGTAACATCACCAAACAAGCATGCTGCAGAAAGTTCATGTCTGCCCGATTGCAGGTAGGAGTGGGAGGTAGGAGTCTCCCCTGGCCCAAAGACTCAGTGCCGCTAAACTCTCGTAAATGGTGTTCTGAACAGACTGGATTAAGTTGAGCTTTTTCTCTTTTTGTTTTTCAGCTCAGAATTCTGTTTTTCATAGCAAGGCTCAGTCCCACTGATCCAACAGGGACTGCCAAAAGGGAAGTAAGGAGCCAATCTAAAACCTGAATCTTTGTTTTACTGTATTGAATCCATTACTGACCCTAAGCAAGTAATATCCATGCCAGACGAGTGAAATATCAGGGAGCTACACCTAATCCTCCTACTGGGAACTTACTTGCTTTATGCAACTGAATGGCCTCAAGCCCAGGCAAAGTGATGTGTGTTAGCATAACTATATGTTCATGAAACTAGTAATATATTGCAAAACTATTGCAAGAAACAATTATCCCCTAAATACACAACCTAATGGGAGGGCTGCGCAATATAGCTGTATATTAGTAAGAAAACACACACACACACATAAATTAAAATAAATAAGGATAAAGGAATGATCTCACGTCAATACAAAATAACGAGGCCTCTATGTGCAGCTTAACATCAACTACGTGATGGGTGTTTTTAGACTATGAAACCCATCTTGCAAAGGCAACCAGCTGTCCCCTCCAGCTGCAGCTTCCGCCAAGGGAGGTCTGCAGGCGTGGACAGGGGCAACACAAGACCCAAGCAGCAGCCTCAGGAGACCGTATGGAAGCCACAGCAAGTGCAACGGAGGGAGAAGCGACTCCATTATTAGGTATGATGGGCTGTTTATGAACTGAACTTTGCACTTCTGTCATTTGCTTTCATGGCATATTGCATCTAACGCAGTCCAGTGAAACTATCCAATGTTAGATTAAACTGTTATGTCATTCTAGTGATTAAGTAGCTATCACAGGTACATATTGCTATCATGTTATCCCCCAGGCCTACTTAATGGTACAGCATGACTCTCTTCAGACATATTAGCCAAGTCTTCCTTAATGAACATGACACTAACAACAATTCTGTTTGAGTAACCCAGGAGCTAAATTTGATTTAGTAAGATGATGAAGACAGAAACACAGTATCCTCCATGCAACACATTCCTACAACCTCAAACATACATATTGATCACAAGCGTGCAGCATGTGCAATGCAGCCTCTGACTGCGGCTTAAAACATATTAAGAGCAGTGATTTGAAATAATGGAATTGAACTAATTGAGATACATGTTCAACATTGATTATGAAGTACATAGCTGTACTCAAGGCAAAGATGTCCATTAAAAATGTGCTCGAGTCCTTACATCACCGCTACACTGCTGCCTCATGTTTACTCGAGGCTGTTGCAACACACACGCACAGACATAATTCATCAACAAATTTCATAAAAGTGAATATAGAGGAGCTGTTTGACCTTTCAGTGGAAGCAATAATTGAGTAAGAGTTTATTTTGGATGATCAAACATTTATTTCTATCATCATCAGCGCCTGTAATACTCAGGGATAAAGCAGATTGTACGCATCTACACATAAAGGTGCTAATGACCATCAACTGTGCACTAAAAGAGGATTGTGAAAAATAACGGCACAACAGAGATAGAAAAGTGTGTGTTTGGGCATTAGATATCCAGCAAACTATGATCTAAGTTTTATTTTTTATTATTTTTTTATTGTTATTGTCAAAGGACTATGCATTGTTTTTTTTGGCTCTTTTATCTTTTCATACTTTGGTCTTACTTCTCTTTTGTTTTTAGCTTTACGCTCACTTTTTGCATGCTGTCCTGCAACTTTGAAATCTGTTGGATCACTTGAGATCAAAGTCACTGTGTCTGTGTGTGGCAAAATACATTACTCTCATGATCCTCACTTATCCTGTTCTATATAATGAAAGCATACAAAACTTGTTTTGTATGCATGGGAGGGCAGACATGGTTTCTACATGACAGTCTGATGGTGTGAACGTAGAGATGAGTTTAATTCAACTCTTCGGGGGAAGTGACAGGACAATGTACGAAAGTGCATCTGAACACTTAAAAATTACATTTATGTTCCACTGAGGATGTGTGACAGGTCACAGTGACATGCATCGTTGAGTGTTTTGTTTTGGGGTTTTTTTCTAATAATGTTCAATTTTACTATGAAAGGTCAGGGCAAACACTTACACAAAGCATTGCTAATTGATGTGAACTGAAATGGGAGTGCATTAAAGACACTAAACTGAATGGAGATTATGTTTGTGTGTAAAACAGTGTGTGTGTAGGTGTGTGTGTGTTTCGTCTGTGAGCGGGTGGGAGGGGGCTATTTCTGGGTGAGTGCTCGGGTGCGCAACTCTGAACGTCAGTGTGTCCATTTGTGCGTCCGTGCCTGTGTGTTTGCGTGTCAGTGTGTGTAATTGGCCTGACGTGGTTTGTGTATTTCAGCCCAGGGGAGCTAAGTTATTGGACTGACCTCTGTAGTGTGACAACAGTAGAGTCTGAGGCAATCTAAAGGCCCAAACATCAGCAGCCACCAGCAACCAAAACACATTAAAGATTAAAGCAGTCGCTCAGAACAAAGCCACTGGTGTGTGGTTTGTTAAAAGCGGACTTTGTTTGTATCGTTGGTTCCGTTGGGGCTGGTGGGGGCGCTGTATGTGTTTGTGCATGCTTGTGTGTGTGTTTGTGAGGAATTTCAGTTGACTGTTGTGCGGTTTGCGACTGTGGACGGATATATGCGAGCGTTGCTGAATCCACGGTGGCCACTTTGAAAGCCACTTATGAAAATACGAGCATGTGTGCGTTTGTGTTTGTGTGTATTTGTTTTGTTAAACGTACATGGGTACATTCGGTGATCCGGGCCGCTGTAATACGATTTCAAAATTAACTCTGAATTCCCAACAAGGTTTAGTAAATGGCTTTGCTCTGTTCTTTGTAGGTGAAAACGTGTTCTGAAGATGAAAGATTTAAAATGTCAAAGCAGCAGGCATGTAACTCTGCTTCGGTTAGAGCCATTTTTGATGGTCACACCAACTGATGAGGGCTGTATGTGTGTGGTATGTGAGTGTGGATCATGAAGGAGATGACTTCGGCAGGGCTAAAGTCAAATAACACCTCCTTGTTAAGATAGAATCAGTCCCCTTGTTAGCAGCATCTTCTGAGTAAAAGCGGCTGAAGCGACCTTGTTGCCTCCCTTGTTAAAATTAAATCCAAAAGCTTGTTTTTGTGTGTATTGTATGTGTGAGTGCATGTGGTGTAAGTAATATGTGGAAAGAAGGAAAACAGTAGATAAAATGCTGGAAAAAAAATACTTATATATACATATAATATCAGTAATGGCAAACATCTTGCAACACATGGGGAAAAAAAGTTGATTCTGAGACTGTACTGTATTTTTTGCCCATATGTGGTCAGTACCACAACATACCACACCACCACCTGTTTTCGACGTTATTAGCTCATCAAACAGCCGTTGTCATCATGTCCTACACATATGGGCCTGTGGGGACCTCCTTCACCTTCTAGCAGTCTCAGTAGGGATGTTATGATCCCATTTAATGAAGCTCCATCATCAAAACATACTGTATAACGATGCACCTATGATTTGACACAGTATAACAAAAAGTCTACATTTAGAGGCTGTAGAAGTTGTTGGTGGTGAGGTTCTAGTTAAGTCTCACGCCATTATTGTACTACTATTGTTTAAATCAAGCTTAGTTTTGACTATTGCCTTTTCTCGTTGACTGTTTACTTGCTTCTCGAGTTGGTCTTAGGTAACTAATTTTCGTGCCTGAACTTAATCGAAGTTTAGTAAAGAACCACAGTTTGGGTTGAAATACACCCTTTCATTAGGTTTACCACATGCAACAAAGCTTTATTTTGTGTGTTTCCATGGTGATGCAAGAAATTACATGCCTGCAAGAGGTTGCCTACATTATGGGGGTTACTTTTTGTTATCAATGATCAAAATGGGTGATAACACATTCACTCTGCCTACAAGAAGATGGGATAGATTCTACAGGCCCATATGTATGGTAATGATGTGTGCTGATAATGTCTATTTAATGGGCTGATAACATCTGAATCAGGTGCATATATAGAACAGCAACAAAGAACATCTGCTCAAGTATTGTGCTTAGGAACAAAATGTACTTAAATGTTCTAATTTTATGCTATTTTATACCTCTGCTTCCCTTCATCAAGGGTTTTTTTTGTTTTGTTTATTTTGTTTCAAACTCCACTACAAATATTTGACAACTTCAGTTAATAGTTGCATAAAATGCATTAGTTTCTAAAATGATTTGTTAGATTACACCAAACTTCAGTATATATGCAATACGTCCATCCATCCATCCATTGTCTATACACCGCTTAATCCTCACTAGGGTCGCGGGGGGGCTGGAGCCTATCCCAGCTGACTTAGGGTGAAGGCAGGGGACACCCTGGACAGGTCACCAGTCTATCGCAGGGCTACACTTAGAGACAGACAACCAAGCACACTCACATTCACACCTACGGACAATTTAGAATCACCAATTAACCTCAACATGGTTTTGGACTGTGTGGGAGGAAGCCGGAGAACCCGGAGAGAACCCACGCTGCACGGGGAGAACTATGCAATGCGTCTTACCTCAAATAGTTACATTAAAATACTGCTGACTCTTTCAGTCAGTTCCAAAATGTTAAATCGCATCATATTGAGAGTTTTGGTTATGATGATATATATCTCAATATAAAAAAAATGCAGGCAAAAATTGCTCAACCAGGTAAATCTAGAATTTTAGTTTTTAGATAACACATCAAAATGTAGTAATCAGTATGTTTTACATTTAAGACTTTAAGAATGCTTTGTTAAATTTTGAAGACAGCATTTCTACTTGTAAATGAGTATTATTATGATTGTGATGTGCTATTATTACCTTTACTTTAATAAAGGGGATGTGAATATCTCCTCCAACAGTGGCTTTCCCTCTACACTTTGTCAGAATCCTTCAGTTGAGAACAGCTAACAACGTCTTTACTCACTCTGTAACAGGGTCACATACACACACACACACACATACATACACAGAGAGAGCGAGAGAAGCACACACTGTACATGGTTATTGATCTTGTAGTTTTGTTAGAGTTGTGATGTGTTATGAGGGATATGTGTACTGACCTGCAGGCCAAATGCCATTTATCACCTGAAGAGTTCCACTAAGACGCACAAGCATGCACTCAAACACTCCTCTTCCATTCGTCTAAAGCAGGCGAACACATGCAGTAAGCCCCCATTGTGCAATACACACTCCCTCACGGTAACACACCTCGCAAACTGACACACATACACACACTTTCACAAACCTTTTGTATTTTATCAACTCCTCCGAACAGCCACGCACGCACACATCCAACATTCTGCTCAATTTGCCCTCTACAGACCAACTTCTATTTTGAAAAGGGGCTAAGTTATCTTCAAAGTTCAGCCAACTCCAAGACAAATCTCTGCAGATAGAAACTTTTGTACGTATAAATCTCCGAAACTTTGCCAACACCTCTCACTCACTCCGTTCCTCCCTCTAACCTCCCATCCTCCCCATCAACTGTATTTATGTGTAACTGATACCAGCATCACGCTAATGGGGCTGTGGATGGAGGAAGCGGGAACGGCGAAGCGCTGGGTTATAGATGAGTATGGGGTTAGGTTGGAGGCAAAGGAGGCAACAGATAAGAATAAATGCACGGCGATGACAAGTGGGATACATGGAGGTGAAAGAGGGAGTGTGCTGCAATAAATCTGAGGGGCAGTCATCACCTTTAGCAACCTGAGGCACGCTGATCGATACAAAAAATATCTCTGCAAGTCAATTCATCTGGCCTCTGTATTCATCTTTATTTGTTCCTACGACCTCTCCCTCAGTTTCGATCAGCTTTATAGCCTCTTTGTCTATGGAATAAGTGCCTCCTCTTCTTGTGCGCTATAACATATGTGCTACATTCTGCACAGGTTTGAGAAAGTTCATACAATCCATCTGAATTGTATTCAGTAATCATAAAGGTCAACCGGTATTAGGATTTAAGAGGTAAACAGAAACAGCATTTGAGCCAGAGGGGGATTTAATGGAAGAATGCATCCCATCCATTAGGTTTAAATGTGCTTCTTCATTGTCCTAGCTGTAACTTTCACCTCAAATAAGCCGTGTGTTTCATTTAATGAGTCACATATTAGCAGTGCAATTGCTCTTATCAGTGACACATCCTTGGATGATGTGCGGAAATAAAACAAACCTGTTTATTAGCTGATATGGGCTGGCGAGTTTTGCTTGGAAAAACCTTCCACCATATTGACTGTTTACGCTTGGCTGCAGTTTGGCTTCATGGTTTCCTGTACCGTCCCTACTGGGACTCCAGACAGGTGTGCGTGTTCATGTGTTTGTCAGTCTTCGTGGGTGTGAGAGAGCGTCAGGGAGGGAGAGGAAGAGATGGAGAGAAAACTGACTCGCAAGATTGATTTCTGTGTGAATGGGGAAGATTGATTTGTGTGCCTGCGTTTAAAATACCTCTGTGCGAAGACTTTCTCCAAATCCATATCAGAGACTCAGATATCCCATAATAAATAGTGCTGAATGTGTGGACAGGTGTTTCTGCTGCATATGTGTGTGTGTGTGTGTGTGTGTGTTAGCTTGAGTGTCCCTTGGTCTCATTAGCCACCTGTCATGAGTAGGCTTATTCTACACTATGCTCCCCTCTTTTCTTTCCCTCTCTGTCCCTCATTGCATGATTAGACACACACACACACACACACACACACACACACACGTACGCACGCATGCAGGCAAACACACACAAAACAACAGATCACACACACAAAGTCTCCAGAGCTCTATGCCAACAGACCTGTAACCGTCGGCAAATGCTCTTGTTTACGCTGGAGATGAATGAGACAGATCGTTGCTCAACTTGCCTAAATAGTTCCCCAAACACCCAAACAGGTGGTGTGTATGTGTCGGTGGTTGCGTGTGTGTGTTCCAGTAATGCATGGATGTGTGTATGTGTGTGGGGGGGGTGGATGGTTGTAGTGTGTGTGTGTGTGTGTGTGTGTGTGTGGCTGCATGTATGTTTCAACAATCTAGTGGCAGGTGGCACGATTTCGTTTCTTTGTTTTTGCTCCCATCCCTCTTGACTCCCCTCCCACCTCCCTTTTGCTCATTTTCTCTCCTTTTACCTTTCTTCTTTTACTCTCTGCCTCGCTTCAACTTTTATCCTCTCTGCTATTCTTCATCTGAGAACAAAAGATAAATATGCCATTGTAGCCCACTCCTTGGTAGGTACACCTCGCTCTCCGTTTGGGAGGAGCTACATGGAGTGCAATCGCCATAACACAACACAGAGCAGCAACTTCAATCTGAATGCACTATAACAAAGAACATATATGTAAAAAATATGACACATCGGTTAAACTGATGCACAAACTCCAGCCTGGAAGGTGGCGGTAACGTACCTAAAGTCCATTTGCCAGCCACAAAGAAGATGCACAGGATGCATCGAGTGATGTCAGTGCACAAAAAAGTTTGGTGAACTGTGCCAGACGACAAAACCGCATCGCTTGGCTTGTTGCACAGAATGTTTTTTTCTTATTAAGGCCTAATGCTATGTGTCCACTGTGGCGATTTTGCCAAAATTTGACAAATTTGCCGTCAACTCTACTTTATGCAAATGAGCTTGTGGTGATCCCTGCGACACCCCAGAACACAATGCGGGGTATTTCACACACTCATTGAACGGGAAGCTAGAAATTGACAGAACCTGTGGACACGTAGCACGGGGCAGCTTGGAAAAGAGCATGGTTGTATGCAAATTGTGCAACAAAAAGGTTTAGGACAAAATGTCTTAAAATGTTGAAAATAACAGCTATAATTGCACTTTTTTGAGTTTGCACTAATCTGTGAGTGTAGCAGACAGATGAAAAATACACAGGTAAATATAGATAAAAAATAATTTTTGTTGTTTAAGTGTACATATATGTCTATTCTTTCATTCATTCAGTCACCAACCAAAATGTGTTTGAACTGAAAAACTTTGGTTATTATGTCAAAAATTACTGTTTGATATATATATATATATATATATATATATATATATATATATATA